>NC_044199.1:18696321-18996321 GCF_900880675.1 Sparus aurata
CACATCTCCATTACAGACAAAATGAAAGAATGAAAGTGTGTTTTTATTACAGTGTCGATAGTTGCTAATCAGAGGAAAATGGAAAGCCATCCAGTTGTCTTCATGACAGTCGCACAGACAATACTACCATACTCACCCATTTTTACATTTTAAAAAACTGACATCTTTCCATATTTATCAACATCAAGAAGGCACCCTAAGGTAACTTCTTTTAATGTTTTTATGCTAGTTGCAAGTAGATTCTTCACATGCCACTCTGATACTGGGCCTAAAAGAGAGACCGTGTCTCCTCTCACTGTCACGTTCTTAACTGTTATCCTTTGTTTTACCACTTTGTGCTCTAGTTATGTGCCAGGGTGACTCACACACACACACAAACACACATAGACTCACACCACAGTGAGCCACACATTCATACACACCTAATTTTCCCATCATCCAAATAGAGTGTAATTCACCAACGTGTGAGTCTGCATAGACCTGCGTGTCTTCAAAAGTGTCAGGTGGATGTGGGTTTTGTGCATGCATAAGTATGTGTGTGAGGAGGGCGAGCTTATGATAAGCAATGCAGCTGGTTGGAATGCACTGAAAGGCCTGATGGGAGTGCGTGGGTGCCTCTAGCATGGCTCCCAGGTACAGATTAGAGGGGGAAGAGTGAGATTGGAGGAGGCCTGGAGAATGTGTGTGGGAGAGGGAGAACAAGAGTGGAGGAGAGAGATAAAGAGGAGAAAGCATGGAGGAAGGGGAGGAGGAGAGGAAGTATGTGGGAAGCATGTTGTGAATAGTGGCTCACATTCAGAGATATAGTCAGGAAATATACAGTTATTTTATACTGACAGAGAAGATCAGAGATAAAGTTGCGGGAGGAAAAAAGACACTTTTGTTAACATTGTATTGCATTAGAAAGCCAATAAGTTATTTACATAAAGCTGGTTGTAAATTGCTTTCAGGCTACAGATGAATGGTTATGCTTGTAAAAGGGTCAAATATCACTGGTAACAGTTGGCATCCAACAGGTTGATTTTAATTGTTCAGGTCCATGGTTGGAGGAGGTTTGTGTTTGGACTAACCTGTTGAAGTGCCCCTGAGCAAAGCCCTGAAACTATTTCTCCTGACTCACTGAATAAAAGTAACAGCCAGGGGTGTGCATGATGAAGATGCGGTGAAAGAGATTTGTCACAGGCACCTCGAGAACAGATATTGAAATTGCTTTAAACTTGCAATAATTTATTGCATATTTGCAGTCTTTAAATAGTAAACTACTGTTTGCAAATGTTTTTCCTATCTGTTACTGTTACTCCATTGATTTTTTTAATTTCATGTTTTTCTGTGACTGCATTTCATTTGTTTATTGTTGTTTAAAGTTTATCGGTTCAAGGACACACACACAGTCTTCTGCACAAAAAGGGGAACTCAGTTCTGTCATTTGAATAACAGATCTTAGTGTGTCTTATCTGTCCATTGTCTCACTGCACACTCTTTCCATCAACATATAGTATTTTTTAAGCAACCACACTCCATGTCTTCAGCATTGTTGTTTTCAAGTGACCCAAAGTATCTGGACTTTGTCTAAATGAAAATGTCAACAAGCCTTATCTTAAGAATATCGAAGAGAGCTACATTTATCAGTGAACATTGTGTATGGCTGCAGAATTCTGATTCAAGTTTAAAGTTGAACAACATATGTGTGGCATTGACATAACTTCCTTTTTGTTGTAGCTTGAGGGTTTCGGGACATGTTTGATCAATATCAGCCTTTTGAGTAAAAGCACAACAATGTTAACACAGTTAAATTAATAATGAATTGTTGACTTAAGTCAAATTGATTGTAATTACATACTGAATCAAGGAATGTATAACAAGGTATGGAATGAGTAAATGATCATGAAGAAGCTAAACAAAAAGACCAATCCTTGTGATGTTTTTCTTCTTCAGATCTTGCTGTTTCCCATCCAGGAGCCATCACAGGTGGGTCGTTTCTCTGTGTCGCTGAGCGGAGAACTGACCATCATGGACGTCCAAGTAGAAGACTCTGGCTTTTACATCTGCCAGGCCATCAGCGTAGCCGGCAGCATCCTGACTAAAGCCCTGCTGGAGGTGGAAAGTGGTGAGTGTAAACACACAAACAGGCAGACAAGGGTGAGTGAGCACAGTAACCTGTGACTGGAGGAGCAATAAACAGCGATCACATTAAAAATACAGGGATTGTTTGCTGCAATATTTATAGAGAGTAAAAAGCTACTTAAAAGAATACTTAATATTTCCTTTCCGTGGTTCATACCTAGTGTGGTTGGTACTTGCCTTTTGGCTTTCGTTTTTAAAATTCTCATATGATTGTATATCTGCCTTTATTGGATTCCGAGTTTGGTCCAAATATAGAACTTTATTTAACCAGGAGAGGACTGAGATCAAGAATCTCTTCACCTCCATTAATAACGGGAGTTAGTCGCAGGGTAATTTGTGTCTATTGCTAGTGCCAGTGTTTATTCACCCCAAACAGCCAGATTACTTAACTGTTCATTAGCCGCAAGATAGCGAGTAGGCAGGATCCTAAGGTGTGTGTTCGTGTGTGTGCGTGTATGTGTGTGAATTCAGTTTAGCCTCTTCACAAACGCAGCACTCACCAGAGACAGTTTCCTGTCCTATTTTCCCACCTCCTCAGGTGTCCATGTTACATTTAACCTGGACTAAGTGTTTAAGGCGAAGCCCTATTCATTCCTATGAAAGATACTCAGTGGCGCATGAAGCTAAAATGTGTCAACTTCACTAGCGATAAAATTACCTAGATCTTCAACATTGTGGAGTGTTGGCTTCAAAGCGTTCACAATATCTCCAAATCTTGTTTAGGGTTCAAGTTCAGAACGAGACATTCGCGTTATTTTTGTGAGAGTTCCATACGTGCCATGCTCCATTGCTTTTAGATCCATGCTTGTGAGGGATAAACAAAAACAACTTGTCCAACTACGCTGACACTTAGCCTTGCTTCCAATATGGCATGGTAGCCAGTAGCGGTATTCCAACGAAAAATTCCCCTGCGGCCCAAAAAGCAGTTTCCCATTGTTAAAGAGATGTATGTAAAGCTGTTGACAGGACATCAAGAACTGCAATCAAGGTATGACTCTTTCTATTATGAATGAATTTGTGTTGGGGTTTTTTATTCAAAAAACTTCAACTTCCAATAAGCTGAGAAAAGTGATTTAAAAATCTGTGACATCATCACAATGTAAAGTCTGTGGTCTGAGCAGGAGTTGTGGGCGGGGCCAGCAGGGGAAACAGTGATAAAACTCACCTGGAGAGACGGTATGTTACAACATATGTGTGCAACATTGAGTTATTATGCGTATGGTTTGCACGAGCATGAAAACATAAACCAAAGACACCAACATTAGACAGTTTCTTCTGCCACAACTCCGTGAGGTCATAGGTATTCATAAGGTAATGATTTCACCTTTCTCCTCCCTAACTGCCAATCATCTTGAGGCATCTTACATACACATTCAAGTGTACTGACCTCTGTTTGGCAGATTTTTTTTATTTTGTAGTACTGAACTAAATGACATATTGCCATGCATTTGTGTGAGAGAAACATTTGTGTTAAAACTTTAATCAGCTGAAAAATATCCTCAGCATTTGCTACTCTTTTCCCCCTGTTAGCTGGATGAAGTGAAAACAACACCGAGACCCACAGTCAAGATGCCTTTTAAGTTGTCCTTAAGTGGATAGGTAAAAATATAAGAGCAAAACAAATACTCCTAATCCAATCAACAACAACAATTTCTTTACTAATCTTTAGACGCAACATTTTCAGTTTCATATTTCATAATTTCTCACAATCTGCTGATTTATCCTCCCCCCAGCATAAAAATAAGAAAACTCTTCAAATCAATCTCAAATTAAAATATTCTTCCTCCAAATGAACAAACAGCAGGAGCCCTTATCAGATGTAATCAAAAGAGACAACTGGTGATAGTTCTATGCAAATAACCCTGCCGCAGCATATGCTCCCCTCCCTGCATCCCTCCCATTCAGGGAGTAAACAAGAATTCCGCTCAGCTCTAACAACACTACCTCCTTTGTTGACTTTTCCCATTTTCAGTTAGCTTCAGTTAGCTGAAAATATCATCATTTCATAGGATAGAATTACAATGCAAGTGAGCCCCGCGTCTGTTGGCAAATGTCAGACGGTGGAAGGTGTGTGGAATGGTGGGGAGGGCTTTGTGAGCGGCAGTTGCCCCTGCACAGAGGGAAAAAAAGGGCAATAAACAGGGCCTTCAAACAGTCTTCAGCTCCTGTCCACAACCATTTTTGAATGTGCTGCAATATTTGGACTTGTCTAAACTAAGCATAACTCTGCTAATTGGCGACGCCCATACCATGGTGTTTACATTTAAGATTGAATTTACAGACATACAGACATGGAGTGTGACCATATATGTCCCTGAGTTTCTTGGTGATGGCTGTCTGTGGCTCCAACAAGTTCAGGAAAGCTGTGGACGCACAAAGGTCAAGTTAAAGAATGCTTACTCTTTAGGACACTTATTACTGTATGTGGTTTATAAGCAGTAGCCTCAAATAGAGAAACACATATATGTGTATAAGGTTTAACTCCAAGAGAAAACAATACCATAAAAACAACACATATAACGTGTTTATTTATTTTCATATTACCACAAGCTGATAAAAGATGTCATTAAAACCATCTCATAGTTGAATTCCGCAAAGTTGAGTGCAAATTCACCCTCAGTGTTAGCATAATGTATATGGTACCAAAACATGTGTTTCAATTTGTATCCGTGTTTGTATCCTTTTTTAAAATTATTGTTATTATGATTATTTAAATGGTTAATATTCAAGTGATTGTGTGAAATAATGTTGAAGTTATTAATAGATTTTTGAGTACATGTGAAAAGCAAAAGAGAATTAGATTTTTATTCATTATTGTGTACAACTGTGGGGGTATACTGTATAAGCTATAACCACATGCATGTAGTGAAAAAGGAAAGTCTCTCAATTATTCACCAAGACTTCTATCCCAAATCATCCGTTGTTACTCAGAAATATAGTGTGTGTTTAAAAGACACCTTCAGATATGATAAATATTAAATACTGTATGCTTTGCGGTACTACTCAATATCCTGTCAAGTGGTCCATCACTCTGACAGCAGGTTACTGTATCAACACCTTCCTGCCAGAGAAAAATCTATGTCATTGATTTGCATGTTGAACTGGGGCAGGACCAGAGAAAAAGTGGACTTAGTAGCCCCTGGGACTGGATGCTCTTTCATAGTGACATTTTTACATTTCACATGGCAGGACAGCCTGTGCCTTGACAGACGAACATGGAAATTTGTAACCCAAAGAGCAAACAGTGACTTGTGTCTTTCTCTGTGAATGTGGCTTCCAGGATGATCACAAACTGAAAAAGTGAAACACATCAAAAAATACATCAAACGTATAATAGTTTGGTCTAATAATTTAATATTTATTGAATTTGAATTTGTGCCACCAGTGTACGAATGTGTGTGTGAGTGGATGAACGTCGACGTGTGCTGTAAAGTGCGTTGAGTGGTTGTTAAGAGTCCATTTACCATGTATATTTGACATAGGGTTGGTTTAGCAGAAAAGTTAAGCGTAAAGTTAGTAAGCTAACCAGCTAGCTAGCCGACCCTGTTCACAAAAAGTGACCTGTCTGATAGCTCCCCATAGTTTTAAATGTATAAGCAGACAGTTTGTCTGACTAATGTCAAGAAAAGGGATATTATTACACCTATTTTACCGCTGAACAGAAATAAAAGTGTTCACTGTCTGAGTTGAAGTTTCTCCCCTTAATAAGAGAAACGGTGGGCCAGCGAGGTGGTTTGAAGGCTGGTTGGATCAACGACCCACAAGTGGCCCTAACGACTCTGAAACTCAGAGCTCACACATCTTACAACGACACTGTAAGGTCACTCCCACATAGAGTTTAAAAGCCTGCAACTGCCCTCCAGTTGGTTAGAACTGAAGAAGGAGAGAGGTGAAACATCTTCAAGAAACTGAAACAAGTCCAGTTGCCTACAATACAGCACTCCGAATTCCTCTCAACTCAACATAGATTAAATAAAACTCAGCAACACAGTCTCTGTTTGCCCGCTGCTGATAGCTCTCCATCTAGCTCCTCTGCCTCCGAGCCTTTCCTGTCTCCAGATTCATAGTCCCAATCAGAGCAGCTGTAAATCATCTCCGTACTGTATCCCCTGTCTTAAATACTGGCAACCTTCAGTCTCGGAGGCTGTGTTCAGTCCCAGTCTGGTGTCCAGTGGGAGACGATGAACCTGGTTGCCTAGGGTGACTCTCCCTGTCATCCGAGGTTGTGGGGTGGGCTGACTCCCATCAGCTAATTGGGCCACTTAGCTACATGGCCAACTGAGCCACTTGCTAATGGCAGCTAGTCGCTACAGCCAAAGATAGCTACAGTAAAGATTATAGTGAGCAGCAGTTACAGTATAGGTTCTGCTCCAAATTCTGGCTTCATTACTTCTGTAAATACTACCATGAAGTTGACTGTGGTAGTAATTGATCATTTACTATCAGTTAGTTATTGTTATTTAGATACTAAATTGTTTTCAATTTGTTGGCTTGCAGTGTACTGCTGTGTCAAAAAGTGTGTTTTGGGTGCCTTTTGAGTTTTTATATTTCAGTGGAGAAAATATGGGCAAACAGCATACTCTGCATAGTGAAGCTCTACAGAGAATTACATTTTGACCACGGCTGATTTTTGTCAGACCATACATTTTAAGTTACAAAAGTAATCTGAATTGGTTCTCTGTTCATATAGCGCCTTCGGACCGCGTCCCACCCATCATCCGCCAGGGACCAGCCAATCACACATTATCTCCTGGTTCCACCACTCAGTTACACTGCCACATCATGGGAAACCCCATCCCCAGCATCCAGTGGGAAAAAGACGGCCAGAGGATCCTGGGAAATGACGGTCGAATCAGCTTGATGGAAAACGGCACCTTCCAAATCACCAACCTGCAGGTATTTGAATAACAGACCTTAAGAAAAAAAAACTTGTGAAGACAGTTTGGTTCATTTTACCATGATAAAAACACAAAATGATAAACTTTTCATTTCCACCTGTGTCGGTTTGCATTTAAATGAACAGCTTCTCTCTGATGACCTTCAACTTATTTATAACTATTTCTCATTCCAGCGCCCCACACCTTCCAGTGAACTCATTAAAATGTATTCACGATCCACATGTATCACTATTTGCACATCAAACACGATGAAGTTCACACAAGATAAACAAATTCCACGTGATAAAAGACCAGTTTTAATTACAGGGAAAGTACGAAGCACTTAAACAGAGGACATTTTTACGGTAGACTCAAATGATGAGTTTTTATGAGAGGAGGAGAGGTGGGGAATGTGGAAAAACCGCATCTGTGAGTCGTGATCACCATGATAATGAGCGTTCGAGGCCATTAGCAGTCGTTAGCACCGTCTTACTCCATGCTAATGAAATCCTTTCTGCCCAGAAATCCCTCCTGGGTATGAAGCAGCACCTGAGGTCACCGCAGCCTCTGCGAGACTCGAGGAGACTCGCACATTAATTGATTGTGGGTTCTCAATGATTAACGATCGCTGGGACTTGTAATTAAATCCTCAATACATCACTGCGAGTGAGCACTGGATGAATGAGAGAGAGAGAGAGAGAGAGAGAGAGAGAAGAGCAGGAGGCTGAGAGAGGAGAGGATGGAAGGAGGAATAGTTGGGAGTCTGAAACCTGAAGTACATTTTATGCAGCATTTATGTCATGTGAGAATAAAAAAGGGAGTGACTTGACAGTTCAGAGCACCAACTTGGAAGTGCGTGTGTTTTGGAACCCATTTTAAGCTGTCATACACCGTGTAGAAGTTCTCTGTAGACTTTGGTTCCGTTTGATCAGATTCTGCACAGAGAGCAGACATGCCCTCAGTGACGGTGGTGTATTTGATTTTACTGTTTTACAGGAAGCAAATCAACAAATTGTTTTTATGGCGTTGGACGTCGGGGAGGAGATCACAGAATTACTTGTAGGCATCATTTATTTCATTTGAGATGTTGTTATGATCTCTTCAGTTTCTTGCTTGTCATTGATGTCAGTGAAAGTGTCTAAATTGGACACTGAAATGTAGAATCAAGGCCCACAATTCCACTGAAACACTGCAGCTGTATTACAGTTTCAGATGAACACTCCGGACTCTCCATTTACTTGCATAAGCTGCAATGATGGTAAGTAACAGGATAGAGTCTGCAGCCTCTGTGAGGCTTCACAGCAGTGCCTTGAGCTAGATGCTCATGTGCAAACATGCTCACAATGACAGCGCAGACATGCTGGTGTTTAGCAGGTGTAATGTTTAGCATGTTCAACATAATGTTTTAGCATGATAGCATATTAACAAATGCCTGTTGCTTGCTTGCTAATTAGCACTAAACCAGTAAATCTCAAGTTGGGAATTAGTTCACCAGCTATAAACCAAATTCAAAGTTGACCAGTAACCACTACAAAGATGGCTTTCCATTAAAACTAGGCCGTCAATTCAGTAGAGAGATGCTTGTATGTTTTAGATTGGTGCTAGATGACCAGAGATAAGTGGTGGTGCCAGATGAAAAGAAAGATAAACACAGTCACCAGAATACACCATTTGGGTGTCATGAATGTCTTCTGGAAATTTGGCAAACCATCCAATAGTTGTTACTGTATTTCAGTCTGAACCAAGTGGTGGATCAACCAACATTCCTAAGAGCCATGCCATTAAAATGGTTACAAAAATGTTTGTATATTTGTTTTAAAAGATGATTCTGGATTGTGACAACTTGGTAAATTACTTTTGTAGTTTTGGCCAATGTTTCTGTCAGTTGTCATAATACTGAACACACCGAGTGCCTTGCAGAGATCTTGGAATGTGGAGATAAGGCTTAACAGAAGTCCAATGGATCAAGAATCTGATTTTATTCAATTCCCCTTGGTTTGCAAACTTGTGGAGGACAAAAATGAAGATGAACAGTAAAAGACAATTCCGACTTTCTGTAGGAAGCATCCATCATGGTTTACAGATTTACATTCTACTTCAACTTTTGCCGAGTTGGACTTCTTTCTCAAAATGTACATGTGGTTCAAGATCCCACATATAAACTTGGCGATTATGACTGGTGCCAAAGCCATGAAAATGAGAATCGAGCTTTTCCATCTGAAAATGGAAAAGGTCTTAGATTTACAGATATATCGCTGCCATAATGAAATACATGTGAATACAGCTGAAAAAGTAGATTTAATATAGACACATATTTGTCAGATATTGGTTAGATTATCTGATCTAATGTTATCAATGTCAGTCTGATTGTTGTCCTGAATGACAGAAACTGGTCGCTGTAAAAGCCTTTTATTTTCGGTTATCAATTTTAAAATCTCTAAAAGTGCATTTATGCAAGCCCTCCTATGAATTGACTCCAAAAGAGATTGGTAAACACATTAACCACAGAACATTGAGAACAATCTTTCTTTTTCATGATAGGAAAAAAAATGAAATCAGCATTCATAAAACCCATTTAACCCTGAAATAATCAGTATAAATAAGTCGATTTCATCTGGGCCCCTGGAGGGGGACAGATGGTCTGTTTGTTCCTCGTAGCCTGGCAATGAGGAGATGCCATTACCCTGGGATCCCTGCCAGAAACAAACACTATCGCTGTCCCCCACTGGTGCCAAGACGTCCTGGACAGACGGGAAGTGTGTGTGTGGTGCTGGTATCGGTGGGGCGGGGGGTGGGGGGGGGGGGGTTAAAGAGAGGTTTGTGCTGCCATTCTGCTAAACAGTTGATGTGGGCTGGGGGTAAGGGGTGTGTGCAGGTATGATAGGTAGATAAAAAAAACAAGGGAGTG
The DNA here is from genome assembly GCF_900880675.1 of Sparus aurata. Lineage (NCBI taxonomy): Eukaryota > Metazoa > Chordata > Actinopteri > Spariformes > Sparidae > Sparus > Sparus aurata. Next base: position 18,706,231 of record NC_044199.1, read on the forward strand.
ATGGTTTGGAAACAGAAGAACCCAAACAAAGCCTAGAGAGTGAGAAGGGAGCTACATACGCAAAAGAAAACAGATTGCTGCGAGTAATCAGGTTAAAGCAGGAAATCGAGTTCATGCGTTGACTTTAAATCCCAGCGTGCACGTGTTATAGTCAGTAATCACATTTCATGTCTGCACTCTCCCAAAAAAGTGTGCGTGCTATTGTGCAGGCGGCTGGTACCCATGCTTACTGGGTAGGGGGTGGACAAACAATAGGAAAACACACCAACGATCACATCACTCTGTTTGACTGGCAGATGATTTCTGGGAAGTGCAGTGCAGAGATATCCCAAATGTCAAAGTTTTAATCAAACTATTATAAATAAATAAATATTCTCAGACTCCCTCTTTAAGTTTGGAGCTCCTCCATCCTGCCTCCCGCCCTCCTGTTCCCTTCTTTTTCTTTTGCCTCATCCATTTTTCAGCAATCTGTTTCGCACTGCGCCCAGAGCTGCCGGCCTTGATTAATAGTCAGGTGCCTTGGCTGTTTACCCCACCCGCCCTACAAGCCGATTCCCCATCCACTGATCAAACGCCACCATCTGGGGGCCCGCTTCTCACCCCCTCAGACAGACACACCATCAGCCTGCCAACAGGTCAACTCAAGGTCAGGGCCTATTGAAAGAGAGGAGGAGCAGAGAGGGGTGTTGTATGGGATGGAGAGTCACCTGTCCCATGTCCTGCAGGACGCTCTGACAAGCCACTTAGGCTTGAGTAATTCCTCTGTCAGCGTTACTGATGAGCCGGCCCAGATGCAGGAGAGGAGGAAGGCCGAGTACGTACGCGCGCGCCTCTCAGCGAGGCATTAGTCATGATAGGCTCTGCCGTGCACATCCTCTGCATAATGGATAAGGTTTTCAATGGGAATAATGTGGGCTGTGTTTGCTGAATAAGTGAATAAGGAGAGGCTGATTGTGTTTGCGGTGAATTGGGTCTGCATGTAAATTGATGAACTACAGAGGACTGAAACATCTTGTGGCAAAACAGATTAGAAACTAATTAAGATTCCCGGTAACACTTCCATACTCACCTGTATACACACGCACACACACACACACACACACACACACACACACACACACACACACACACACACACACAGTGTGTGACAGTGCAACAGGACTATTTAGAGAGCCAGCAGCCCTCACAGGTGCAGCTAACGTTAAAATACAGACCCTTTGTCCTCACTCTGTACTGTAATTGGAGTCGTGCTATTGGCGCTCTTACTGTAATTTATGTGGTTTTACACCAACTCTAGGGAGTACATACTGTAAACAGACTAAGACCAAATTAGACTAATTACCCATCAGAACACATTGAGCTCAGCAAATTGTTGAAAGCATTCCACAAAACCTGCTGTCTTTTTTCTTCTACTCTGGCTGTATTACTGGTATACTGCTACCTGTTACGGTGAATTAATAAAGTAATACGCACTGAAGCTGCTGTAACCACTGTAGCTGCTCCTCTGACTGCTAGTCACAGCCTTAGACCTGCCGGCTGCTTTTAAATATCTTCTATACAAGATAAGTACTCTTCAGTTAAAGACACACCTTGAAGCAGGTAGCTCGGTTGTAATAGAGATCTAAATCACAGCTGTGCTGGGTTAATGTGCCAAGCCAATCTGAGTCTAGCCAAGCTAGCATATGTGGAAATGCTCTGTCCAGCTGCATCTCTATCACTGCCCTGTCTGACAGTCGGTCCAGCCTTCCTGTTCAGCACCATGACTTACTGCACTGGTGTCTTGATTAAAAATTGGACAGTATCATAAAACTCATTTGGTTTGAGTCTGTCCCTTAATTTTATTACAGTAACTTGATTATTTTGCTCAGTTCATTTATAAAAGACTGCCATGTTAAAATGTAATACTGGTTTGAATTGGAGGTTTAAAGAGACGTTTAGATGTTTATGATTTTTTCTGAATTTTAAATTAGTTTTAAAGTTTGGTGCACATTATTTAGAAGTATTGGAAGTTATTCCGGTTGGTGCAATACGGTAAAGTAAATAGAATGCAGTTAAAGGTATTTTTAACACATCTATATTCACACTCAGTTTCTCACTGTAACTAAGTAAAAAGATGATCTGCTTCCTGTTTACACTGGCATGTGAATGCCCAGTGTACATGAATGGACATTGTGATATGCACTGTTTGCTGTTGTCAGGGAGTTTAGTGATACATAGGACTGCACAATATATTGTTTAAGAATTGATATCGCAATGTGCGCATGCGAAATAGTCAATGCAATGTCAAGTTAGGCAAATTAACTTTGTTTTCTGTGTTTTCGTAGCGCTCAAGCTGAACATTAAGAATGTACTTGATAAATATTAACAGTGTTGTCGCTTAGTTATCTTTCTGCCACTCGGGTTGGAACAGTAGTGATGTCTGCCTACTATGACACCATGTGCAAAGCTGCTGTTGAGCTACTCAAGTTATGTGATGAAAATATTGCAATATATATCACAAGATCACTCTGTTGGTGTATATTATTTTCAGGTATTGGTGAGATGATGGAATACTATTTAGTTTAACAGATCAGTGTTAGAGCTTGTCATGCAGTCACTTTATCATCAACTGTGAACATAAGGAATATGGCGTTCACTTCACAAGTAATCTACCAGGAATGAGTGTTGGTATATATCTCATTGGCTGATAAAGACTTGACACTGACACGTTGAGCCAAGTTGAGCCGCTCAACTCTTCGCCTGCGCCCCTCTGACTGGGGGGGCTACGATTCTTCACACAGTGCCGCTGTCTTTCTGAACGGCCTTTGAAAGTGAAAATTAAATAGAGAAAAAACAAAGAAAAAATCAAAGAAGACAAAAAGAACGACATGAAGCGATGGAGCTTAAGCAACAGAAACATGTTCAGAGGCAAGTTGTTGCTACCTCAGTGTCACATTGCCAGATTCCCCAGTGTAGAGACCCCCAACATCTCCCTCCATTGTAAGCAATTTCACAGCCCGTCTAGCTTTTGGCTTGCCTCCCCAAAAAATGTAATAGCCAGCATTCACATTTGCACACACACAGGCACATTTATCACACACCTCTTAATTACATCTGCTCATAGCCTGTCCAGAATGCTAAGTAGCTGTTGAGTATAAAGACTGGCTCCTCAGAAATTTCTCCACTGCTAGCTGGTCATTAAAATTCTGTCCTTTGATCCTTCCTTTAACTCTCCTCTTCTGCCGTGTAGCAATCAGATGAGGAACATAAAAGCCACCAGCTTGACTTTAACTGTGACTTCAAATGGGTCCACTGAGAATATTTCATTTATGACTAAAACTGAAATAACTACAATTGACAGAATGTCCAGAGTAGAAGCAGTTAATTAGAGCAGATGTTATATTAAGCTATACATAATGAAAATGCAAATACTCTTGTGAATTCAATGACAATTGATGTCCAAGAGAATTAGTCTTTGTTCATTAAGAATAAAGCTGAACACATTTAAATAAACATACCCATCATGGTGTTTTTAAGGCTGTATTTTACTTAAAAATGGTGGCTAAATCTGATTAAATTTGAATATTATCCTCAAGTTACTAATGTATAAGGGGAAGATGTATCAAAATTCATGATGTCACCTCACACCTAAATCATGCAAATGATATCCATTCACATTACCATGAGGCCCCTTGTGCTTCTAAAGTTCGCCTGTCTGAGGACTAAAATTTTCATCTTTATGTTATTATACCTGCACGTGCATCAGTGGATCTGTCTCTGTTGTCAGCAATACGTGCTTAGTTTCCATATTAGATCCTTATATGATGTCATTCGTGATTTTTGCGCCTGCAGAGGTGAGACGTGTCTTCCATGACCTCGACATTGATGCTGTTACAAAGCACAAAAAAAGACGGCTGTTAACAGAGTAACAGATGCACTTTTTAAACATATATGAGCTGTTTTACACTGATACAAAAAAGTCACCTTGATGAGAAAGTGGAAAGTCTTTTGGTCGGCTTTGTGTGAAAAACAGCTCTCTGTTCTGCCAGCTCTTCATCCACGCCAACTTCCCTCTGCTCAGTATTCTGAGGACAAACATTCTGGTTTGAGAGATATGACATTTACTCTCAATCACTGGTAATGGGTACATTAACATAGTATCAGGGTCTCTCTCACACACACAGACACACGCACTGAACTAATGATACACTTTTTGCTGTTGCCAGGAAACGGACTCTGGGGTTTACACCTGCCTGGCTTCCAGCTCCAGTGGAGAGACCAGTTGGAGTGGAGCGCTCACAGTCAAAGGTACATTTTCTCTGTGTGATTTAAATACATGCACGTAATGTGACAGGAGTGGCAAATTATAAGAACACAGAATTTATAACTTAAAAAAAAAAAAACGTCATCCTGCTTGAAATACTAACACATGTTATTTCTGTATCAATTAAGTATTAATTTTGGTCATTTAGGAAAGGTGGCTGTGTAACACTTTGAATATCTTAATTAACAGTTATCATTTAAAAAAAGTGTGACAGCAGATAAGCAAATGTACATGCTGAGAAGTAATTCTGAATGTGGGATCAGTCTGTAAAAAGTCGAATTTAATTGCTTGTGAATCAAGTAGAGTCTAATTAAAATACTGAATAACCTTCTGGTCCTGAGGTCTTCAATGAACAAGCTGGTAATGTAAATTAGTGGGGAGGAAGGCTGACGCTTGTGTCTCGGCCAGATGCTGCACTTGAACACACCGCGAGCACTACAACCAACTAGCCAGCTAGCTTGCACATTCTGCGCCTGCGTGAGAGAAACCAGCACCAGGCGGTGGTAGTCTGTAATCGTCATTCAAAAAGAGAAACAGAAAGACTCAGGCCAGCAGATACCCAAGCCATTGTTATCAAACCCACAGGAACCGCGCTGGGAATTGAAGCCAGCACCCTGTGTCACAACATCGCATGATGCGCACTGACCCAAAAATACTGCCCATAGACTTATATTGTAAAAGAAGCAGCTGTAAAAAACTAGATCCATTCTTTGAGTGTCACAGTCCCCACGTAATGACTCCTTTCACTATCTCAATTTGAACTGTTCGGTCTGATAACATTTGGAAAGTAAAAAAAAAAGGCTAAACAATCAGCCTGCACTGATTCAACATTCCCAGTCTACCGAATAGCCGCAGACAAGGGCGAACAGGAGTCAGAATCGCGGGGACATTGCAAAAACTAGAGTGATATGATTGAGTGTGTTTATGTCAAAATTGTGAATGCGGGACTGGGTCACAAAAACCTTATTTTATTTTTTTTTTTTGGGGGGGGGGGGGGGGGGGGGGGGGTCGCCACTCAAAAAGGTTAAGAACCACTGGCTTAAGTCCGTGAATGTGATGCATGATTTTGAAAAGAATATTGTCTGAGGGTAAATAAAGGTTGACACATGCCCACATTCGTTTTTTAATTGCGAGATATCAGCAGCTGCTGCAGCTCATGTAGACTCTCAACTGAATCCCAGTGCTTTGAGAGGCTGTGCTGTTTTAATTTTCTCCACATCGCATCAGGCTTTAGCACATACAATATTTCAAGCTGTAGAGATTTCATTAGTGGCGTTAAATGAAGGAGTAACGACTTAACAAGCTGCTCTGATGACACCTTAGATTGTTATTTGACTATTAGTGTCGTAATGGCTGGTTAAGATCTGATAGCTGGGGTGAAAAGGAAAATTGTGATGTCTGTTAGAAGCGAGGAACTCAGCCTGTAGCCATTGTGATGCAAATGTTCCGTCAACATCAGCGGGATTACAGAGAGCAAATCAAATGTACACCCCCATCCTCTCTCTGCTTTGATTCCCCCCTTCACCTCCCTCTTCTCTCTCCTCACCATCCAGAGAGCGCAGACTCATCAGTAGCTCAGGCCACAGAGCCTTTCCAGTTGCCAGGTCCGCCGCACAAACCCATAGTCACGGATGTGTCCAAAAACAGCGTCTCCCTGACCTGGCAACCCAACGCTCATGAGGGAGGGGCCGCCGTTACCTCTTACATCATTGAGGCCTTCAGGTGAGTCACACACCCTTAGCTACACAAAAGGCAGGGGCAAAAAACATGAGTGGACACACTTCTCCGCTGTCTTTACCCGACGTCTTCACAGTCAACAGGGACACATTAGACTTCTTAGTCAGGGACCTGTCACAGATCAACAAATATGCTTTTACAGCAAATCATTTTGCCACAAATTGTTTGGCTTGTTTGAAGGCTGTATCATTTAGTATTGAATATCTCAACATTTAAAAATTTGAACGCAAAAGTATTGGTTTTTGCCAAGATAGAAATTGTTTTACTTGTGAATAGTAAAACACCTTCACTGAAGCTCTGACTAATGAAATTCTTTCATGGTTTGCTGCTCTTTCAAGTGAGTGTAGCTACCACATTTATTCATTAATATTAGACCTTGAAAACAAGTGCTAGTTGGTCATTAAAAGTTGTTTCTATGAGAGGTAGAAACACTAAATTTGGCGTGGAAACTGTCAAGAGTGGTGGCTACACATGACAAAATCAAATCCTTTGATGAAAATTGAAGTTGTGCTGAATCCCGTGGTACCAATCGTTTGATATTACTCTTTGTAGTTTTTGAGATACGGCTCTATAAAAATGGCCGCCTACTCAATGTCAGCTGACCTTACCAGTTCAGTCACCATCATCTTTTTCAAGAATTAGCCATATATTACTTACAGTGCCTCTTTCCCTGTGCCTAACAGTGACCGACTGCAACACACCAGATATTTGAGTAAAAATACATCTGCACTTGCATTTCAAAGGCCAAAAACCAGAGATGTTTGAAAACAAGCATTCGACTGTAGGCTTTATTCTCTCCCTCTCTGTATGCTTGTGTGTGTCTGTAAAACTTTGGCCATTGTCTGGGACACACTTCAAGATCAGTCAGCTGAGGACAGCTGATGCAATCGGGGACAAAAGCTATGCCCCCAACTTGAAAACAGCAGATTTTTGGGTCAGCGGTTGATGTTAGTGTTCATTTTAAGATTAGAGTAAGGTTTTTTCAGTTTAACACTCTCTGTTAGCGGAGCGAAGAGAGGCACTGAGACGAGGCACTCGAGAAGAAGTCACATCCTTTTGACTCTTGCTGAAAAGCAAAATCTCGGTCCAGAGAAATCCACAGTCCCGCAGCATTAAACAAATTGTCCACAGGCTTGTATAGGGAACTGAGAGAGATGGGAGAGTCCTAATTTTCACGTTACAATCCGCTCACATAAGGCCAATTAAAAAAGTGATCAGTACTTATAAACTGTTACATAAAGCCTCATAGAGTACTTTGCTTGTTCTCAGAGGCATGCATATAGTTTCCAACGATGAACTCTGTGGCATTTCTTGTTTGTCACGACGAATCTAGACATGTACCTGAATGCACCTATGCAGAGACCCTCAGGTACCGCCATGGTCCACCATGGATTAATTAGGGGCAAAGTAGATTTAGCTAAGAAGGACGGGTAGCTCCACGGATGGCAGGAGGCCTCCAGATGAAGAGAGGCAGCGTTATGGGGAAATGTGTCCTTCCAATTCGATAAAGAGGGGTGCAGCAACAGAGCTTAATCAGATCCAGACGTCCACCGTGGCCCATGGCAGCAGCAGAGCACTTCTGAGTAACGCAAACTGATTCTTTATAAAGCAGCTGGAGGGGACTGGTGGGATGTTTGCAATAACATTTCCTCGCCTGAGGTGCTACGGTTTGTTTGTAGGAGCACGGTGAAGAGTGAGGGTTAGGTTGTGTTTGTGTATGTGTGTGTGTGTGTGTGTGTGTGTGTGTGTGTGTGTGTGTGTGTGTGTGAGAGAGTGTGCGCGCACGCACGCAGTGTAGGCATATGCAATATGTTATAGTGTTTTATACTTTATACAAAGGCAGGCTTCCCAGTCGCCTGGTGGGTCTGCATAAATTTCTCTCTTTTGGGACCACAGCCTTGTGTGCGTGTGTTTGAACTCCCTCTGAGCATCTCCTGCACAAAGTTACCTTGAATCTAGCACTGGCACAGGGCGGCCTAAACGTACACACATGAGTATTCATGAGTCGTGTTCCTCTTTGGTCTAATTGTGCAGTTCAGCACTGAAGCTAGTTCACCACAAAAAAAACCCACAGTACCCTTGGGGGAAATCTAAAAGTGTCAAACAAATGGTTGGGGAGGCTTTTGTGACTGCTGCTCTGCCAAGGTGACGGTAAATTCACAGAGAAAAAAAGAGGCGGTGAGGAAGAGGGAACGGGGTTGAGAGGTGGTGGTATAATGCATCTGGGGGAGTGCCACGATGCTAAGAACATGCCCTCATTTCCTGTTGGCAGCTGTGCCTTCTTACAAGCCTCATTACATTATTCATCAGGACAGCAAATTGTATCATTTGGAGATCTTCTGGTGAGCACAAACTTGTCTGAACCGAGTGACTTCGTTCACATCTGTTATTGTTTACCATGTAAGAAATATTAGAGGAAGCCAGAAATAGACCCTGCTATTGCCTGGAGATCTTCTCATGCATTGTTTAATTGTGTAGCTGCATATCAAATCAGCATTGCAAAGCACTCCCGAATGCAGTATGAAATGTGTGCTGATGCGTATTTCATATAATGTATTTCAGTGCTGGAATGCACATTCAGTCAACTGCTGTACGAATTTGAAGTACCGGTGCTTTACAGGAGTATTTCATTTCTGTGCCACTTACTACAAAACATTTATTTATAGACATATATCACACTTTGTCTTCCACTGCAATTACTTGGAATTGCTAATGATAGCTGCTAATTACAATTAAAAAAGAAATCACAAACGCAACATATAAAGATATGGGTTTTTCGTGGAACTACTTGGTCAATGCAAAGGTGTCTCTTTGGACTGTTTTTTGTAAATGTGACAGTGTTTCTCTCTGTTTCCTAAAGGCTTCAAAACCATACAGTTAGGGCTGGGCAATATGTAGATAATATATCGTCATCGTGATATGAGCCTGTGTATTAACTGTGTATTAACAAGTGTTGTTTTTCCTGGTTTTAAAGGCTCCTTTACAGTAAAGTGATGTCATTTTCATCAGAATGTTCTACTTGTCCTAATACCTGTCTTTACCCACTTGGTCCTCATATCCACATTACTGATGATTATTGATCAACAATGTAATTGTGTTGATATGTTTTCACAGTACCAATAGCCATCAATGTCTCAATATCAATATCAAGGTATAAGTCAAAAAATCACAATGATTTCTTACAGTCCTAGCATTTTATGAGGTGTCTTCATTTTAGGATCAAATTTGTCTTTGTAAATATCATATCACAAACCTTTTTTTTCCCTACTGTCCTTTCACAGCCAATCAGCAGGCAGCACATGGCAGACTGTAGCTGACATGGTCAAGATGGAAACGCACACAATCACCGGCCTTCTCCCCAACACCATCTACCTGTTCATTGTCCGTGCTGTCAATGCCTATGGCCTGAGTGACCCGAGCCCCATCTCGGAGCCCGTCAGAACGCAAGGTCAGTCTGCACCTCTTTCACGCCAAAGAAAACATGGCTGTCCTCATGCTTTGGCAGCAGCGCTCTAAGAAGAGGTGGATTTGTCTATTTCCTGCAGATGTGAACCCTACAGGCCAGGGAGTGGACCACAGGCAGGTCCAGAGGGAGCTGGGAGAGGTGGCCGTCCAGCTGCAAGATCCCTCCATGCTAACAACAGCTTCCATCAGAGTGTCCTGGACTGTGAGTGGCCCTTTGTTAAAATCTAGGAAAGGACTGTTGGAGGGTTCGGTTAGAATTGGGGAATTAGAAATGGATTCTTTCATTTGATCTCCATCTATTTTTTCTTTCATCTTTTTAAATTTCCCCTTTGTTTCCCTCAATTTATCAAGGTTGACCGTCAGTCTCAGTTCGTCCAGGGCTACCGTCTCTTCTACCGACCCAGTGGGGGATCCTGGCTCCTCCAGGACATCAACTCACCTTCCGAACGCAGCACAGTCCTCACCAACCTGCTCAAAGGAACTGAGTATGAAATAAAGATACGGCCCTATTTCGATGAATTCCAGGGAAAAGACAGCCGAACGTTGCTGGTTCGAACCCCAGAAGAAGGTATCAAATTTGGTGACTTCTGAAACATGTCTGTAGCAGAAAGAGATTCAAAGCGGACCTCTCTTAATAAACCTGGCTAGGTTTTCTTTGACATTGTGGAGCCTTGAAACCGGCTGTTCATTAGCCTGTCTGACACCACATGAATCTCAGTAATGTTATCTCATTTTGGGGTTAATTTTATATCCTCAGCAATTTGGGTTCATTTATATTGATCCCTATTTTCATTAAATTCAGCCTTCACACATGGCAATTTCTGCAGCCTGAGGTTCAAAGCTGCTCTATATTGGTTGATACAAACTCAAGATTAAAAACAAGGGAGCAGACAGGGTTTTTTTGCCATCAGCACTTAAAAACTATGGATTGACGTACCTGAGTAACTCAGTCCGGCAAAATCACCCAAGAAAGTTTCATTTATTTTTTTCCAGCACTTATTTATACTTCATTGGAATGATTGCTTGCCACAGCTCCTCTTTCATGTTTCTTGACTTTGTGTTTAAATGTCTGCGCTTCTATCGCCTAGTTTTTGCAATTTTTGGATGCACTCACTTGTTAATAGTTATTTAATTCATTGTGCTCACTATAAGGATGTTGTTGATATAACGTAAGTGCCGTCCCCCGCCTCTCACAGTCCCCAGCGCCCCACCCCGAGCTGTCACCGTGGTGAAGCTAAGCAACAGCTCCAGCGCCACCGTCTCCTGGGAGCCTCCACCCAGCCGCATGCAGAACGGCGTCATACTGGAGTACAGGGTAAACCCACAGACCTCAGCCAAGTCAAGTCACACTCTATGTACATATGTGCAAAAGAAGAATAATTTGATTTCTTGAAATAGATTTATACTAGCCACAAAAGAAGGTGTAGATTGAAATAAGGCAAGGGTTATTAGAGGATTGTGGACAATGCCAAAGAGGCTGTAGATCAATCTCAGGAAGATGACCCTGATGCATTGTTCACTCAGTCTACACACAGGGATAATTCCTTGCAAAGAAGAAGAAATATGGCATTGCTTTTAGACTTCAAATGAATTGTACAGCGCACTGGTTGGTGGTCAAGTTCAATGACTACTGTACATTCATCACAGGGAATATCTGACTGTGCTTTGATGTCGTTTTGAACAGATTAAATATTGCAGCCTATAGTTCACTATTTCATCAGTGCAAATACACTCCCAGCTAAAGAAGATATACTGACAAGAATCTAAAATCGTTACACTAAAACTGACTGGAAGGATCTGTGTAACATCCAGTGCTGACTCTCTGTATCCCAAACAGGTGTGGTGTGTTGGCAGCGGCGGCGACAACCAGACGCGCTACCACATCAACAAGACGGTGGATGGAAACACATTGTCCACAGTGGTTAAAGGTCTGATGCCCAGCGTGCTCTACCAGGTGGAGGTGGCAGCGGTGACCAGTGCCGGTGTCGGAGCTCGCAGTCAGCCAGTTTCTGTCCTCATCAGTAAGTCCACAGTGACTAAAACAGTAAGATGCAGATATAAAGGAATTCCTGCAACCCGAACCCTAATGTCAGAATGTTCATCGTCTGTTTATCCACCACTCTTATCCACACTGTAATATCTCAACAACTATCAGATGGATTGCCGTTCAAATTAGTTGGATATTAATGGTCCTCAGAGGATAGATTCTAATGGCTCTGGTGATCCTCTGACTTTCCCTCTAGTGCCACTGTGAGTTTTGGTAATGTTCCAGATTACTCAACAACTATCAGATGGTTCGTCTTAAAGCATTATATCATCCATGTGGGCAATAATATGATTTGTGATGATTTGGGTGATCATTCTAACTTTTCATCCAGCACAATCATCAGATCAGAACTTTAACTTGCTCAATATTTTGTTGTGATGAATACCTTGTGATATTTAATGGTCCCCAGAGGATAGATTCTAATGATTCTGTTAATCCTCTGACTTTTCCTCTAATGCCACCACGAGGTTGACATTTATAGTAAAGGGTGGTACCAACATTCATGGTGCCCAGAGGATGAATTCTGGTGTATTGGGTGATCATTTGAATTAGCACCACTCTACTATCGTCAGCTCCCATAGGTCTCAGCATAAGTGTGTGATTAGTGCTAATTACTAAATGGTAGCATGCTAATACACTAAGCTAAGATGGTGAACAAGTTAAATATTATACCTTGTGAACATCAGCATGTTAGGATGGCCATGGCGATCTTAGCATTTAGCTTGAAGCACTGCTCTGCCTTCGTGCTATACATTCTTGTTTTCAAACTATCTACAACCCCTATATCTACAGTATCATGTCTTAACTACTTTTGGCTCAGTCATGTATAATTCAGTACGCACATGGTTAGGATTTTATTGATTGCTCGGTCGAGCTTTGAAATTATATAGTAGGAAACACAAAAAAAAACGATAAACCAAGAGAATTCTAATATGATCTGTAGGTTCCCCCCTCAGTTCCTCATTGTCCTTTTTTGTCCTTCTCCCTCAACTTTCTTCTCCCAGAGGTTCCATCTGAACAGCCCTCCACGTCTGGCAGCGGTGGAGGTGGTGGCAACAGCGACAGCGGCGAGGAGAACAGTGTGAGTCTGGCCGAGCAGATCACTGATGTGGTCAAGCAGCCAGCGTTCATTGCAGGCATCGGCGGAGCCTGCTGGGTCATCCTCATGGGCTTCAGCGTTTGGATCTACTGCCGCCGCAAGAAGAGGAAAGAGCTGAGCCACTACACTGCCTCCTTTGCATACACACCAGCAGGTCAGGACGAATGATGTAGATGTGAAATGATATTTTGTTACTGACCCGGGGCTGTCTCTATCTGCTGTCTGCTATGATACCTTGCACTTAAGGTGGAAGTTGTGGAAATTACAGTAAGTGGCGTTGAGATTGTAGCCCAAGGCATTTCACATTTAAATACATCAAGGAGCAAGTTTGATTTATTTGATCAAAAACAGGAAAGAATAGCCACAATGTCCTGACATAGGTTAAATTTAATTACTTTTTGTGTTTTCATAGTGTACATACGGTCCTAGTTTAGTTTACTGTGAGTCTATTTATGGCAGCAATGCTTGTTTTAGATGTATTACTTTACTATGAACGGCCTAATTCAGAAAACTATAGATGTAAAATGAAGTTGTTTGCCGTGACGTTGGCTCCACTGACTCTCAGTATCAGCACACAGTAGCAACATCAAACATTATCGAGCCGAAAACATTCCCGTGGAAGCGAGAACAGATGATCTTGCATAATATCAGCAACAGCGCCAAGTAGGCCAGAAAACTGTAACATTCACGAGTCACTTTACTCCTCCTCATCACTCTCTCTTTCTCTCTGTCTTGTACAGTTGGTTTCCCTCATGGCGAGGCATCGGGACTGAATGCAAGGTAATTCAATTATGTCCTACATTTATATTCTGCTATGTGTCTTTCTTCAGTCTAAATTCACGGATAGGACTGATAATGTGTAAATGTTTCTCGCTGTCTGTTCATGCAGCTTTTCTGTCTTTGCTGCTCTTTGTATTTCCATCTGCCAGTCATTGCTGTTGTACTGCGTTCCCACCACATCTTTAATTAATGCCAAAAATTCTCTGCAGGCCCGGCGTGCTGGGAGGCAACATGGGCAACTACCCATGGCTGGCAGACTCTTGGCCCACCACCAATCTGGTCCACAGCGGTAAAGAGGCAGTCAATTGCTGCACGGCCAATCACGACACAGCTGAGAGATACTATAATGGTAGGATGCTGCGGACACAGTATGAATGTCTGTTTTTGAATTTTGTGCTTATGTTAAAGCTGCTGCGGCAGATTGTCCTATTCAGTTGAAGCATCAGTGAGCACAGTAACAAGTACAGGCATTCAACATGATAAAACCAAGCTAATACTCATAACAACAAAAGAAGACGATAATGAATGTAACCTCTATCCCTGTGTAGAAGCCGGTATCTCTAACTACCTGAATCAGACGGAGAAGTATAGCATAGGTGGCTCCACCGAGGGTCCAATCTACAGCACCATCGATGCCACCAGTGAGGACCTGCACAGCTTCACCTACGGCCAGCACAACTCCACCACCCCCTATGCCTCCACCTCCATCATGCCTTTCACCACCCAAACGCAGACACCGGTCCACAGTGCCGAGCAGCTGGACGATGGACACTGGATCACCCAGCCGGGGCCCTCTGGAGCTCAGTACGCCCAGCCGGACCGCTGCAACGGTGAGGAAACTCACTCATCTGTCTTTGTTCAGTACAGACAGATAATGTTGCTGTTTAGTTCTCAGCATGCAGTGCTTGCTTTTAAAAGCAAAGCTTTGTCTAGCACGGGTTTGCATTTCCAGTTTCCTCAGCCACTACTCTACCTCCAGACTCATCAGCTCAACTGACAAAATACTGCTCCTGATTTCCTGAGCATTTTCCAGCTTTGACACAAGACTTCATAAATGAAGTAAAGTTAGCTTTTTAAGTGTTATCATGACAACAGAATATTTTCAGTAGAAGTAGAACTTAGGTTTAGAAAAAAATCATGCTTTGGGCTAAAATAACAAGTCAGCGTTTACTTTTTGGTTTCACAAGCGACACGAACACAAATTATCACAAAAAATAAAGACATTTATTATTTTTATGTATTTTATAGATCAGAGATTAAATGTTTAACAAGCTGAGTCAAAAAATTGATCAGCAACTATCATTTTTCGAGCAAGAATACGAAGCATTGTCTGGTTTCAGCTTCTCAATTGTGAGAACTCTGTGTGCAATATAAAACTGAATATTGATTTCTTGATTGTTGGGAGGATAAATCGTCAATTTTAAGATGTCACCTTGGGCTTTATGAGACCATTTACCAGTTTATAGACCAACAGTTGTGATTATTGAACCAAAGGACAAACTAATTCATCAGCAAAAGACTCAGATTAATTATTATAATTAAGACAGGAGTCATCATTAGTTGCAAACCCTAATTCCCACCACTTATTTTGTTGTAATATTTTCTACAAACTTCCACTTCTGTTTATCTGTTTAACATCTCTACATTTGCTGTTTTTAAAATCAGAACTTCGAACAAAAAGGAGCTTTGCTGTCCATTGAAAAGAGTTATTTTAAAAAATGTACTTTTTCTGCCCCATTGTGCTCTACTCTTGTACCCATATCCATATCTGTCAATCACAGGCCTGCTGGGATTGATGTCAAATCATGCTTCTGATGAATGAGCTAAATGTGACAGAGTGTCCTCTCTCAGTGAATGATTATGTTTCTCTCTGTCTGACTTAAAGGTAAGCCCAAGCAGAAGGCAATGGGGAAGGCTGTGAAGACCCCGTCTCTTACCTGGATGGAGGCGTTGCCCCCACCTCCCCCCATAGGGGAGCTGGAACAGGGTGAGGCGGACGAGCAGCCCCCGGGGCACGAGGACATGGACTTAGGGTGAGTCAGATTCCCAATCACTTCTTTCTCACACACATACACATCTCTATAAATTACTATTACACCTGCATCATCATTTAGACTTACTGTCACCTCTAACAGGCACATATCGAACCCTTATGCTTCTGGCTTGAACAACTCAATTACCCTGGCTGTGGTCAATTGCTTTAGTGATTTAGCTGTTTTCCCTAGCCTTAAAACATAATTAGCCGTGTTCCTCCTTACCATTCGCTCCCTGCAACCTCAGCTATCGTTCGGCATCGTGCTCGGAGCAGCAATCCCACCCAAGTGGAAGCTTAGCCTCCTGCAGTTTTGCCAAAGGCAAGGCCCTCTAACTGGAGTCGATCTGAAAGAACAGCATTAATCTTTAAATAGCCTCGTAGCTAGCTGGAATTGAAGGCGCCAGTGAGACAACAGGCTGCCCTTCAGCAATATCATTATAAGAACACATAAAGATAAGATCCAGCTCTTACACTGTATCATCTAGCTGTAACACTCATCTTTGTCTTTGCAGCTCGGATGAGGAGTGGTGCCCCCCCCTCCCAGAGAGGACCTATCTGATGGAGGGTTGCAAGGATGGGCCCGCTCCCCCGCAGAGGAACAACGCCTGCTCTCCAGCCACCTCCTACAGCCACCAGTCGACCGCCACGCTCACCCCATCGCCTCATGAGGAGACCCGAGCCCCACATGACCTCCCCCGCCTTCACCAACTAGACAGCCAGCAGATGTCACGGTATGTGAATGGGCTCGGCACTGAGCAGAAGCTAATGATTGTGTCCGTATTTAAATCCACAGTTAATGTCCACAGAAATTCATGGCCTGCTTTTTGGGAGGAAGGTTATTTCACTCCGAGTCGTCATGTCTGTCTGAGCTTTTACAGTCTACTTTTTACTGCTAAGTTGACACGAGGACCTTTTTTAGGTTACAGTGCAGTGGTGATATTGATGCAATGAATAAAGTATTTTACTGGTATTTACTTTAGACCAACCTGTTAACAGACAGAAATTCAGTAATCAGTCTTAACAGTTTACAGCTCCCACCTGTTCTTTTATGACATTGAATAATAAATCAAAAGTACATTTTTTTACAAGGCTCTACCTCTGATTTGAAAGCATGACTGTGTAACTTTTCAAGGGCAAAAAAACAAAGCGCCTGGTTCAAAAATGAAAAATGAAACTCGGGAGACAGCCAGACTTGCTCTGGTATGACCAGTAGCTCACTGCTAAAAACTTCTTCATCTGACTTTTAAAGCTGTTGGAGGGGCTTTTCTATTGGCGAATGTGGCCGTGCAGTCAAGTCAGGCTTTGTTAGCGGCTATTCTTTGTTAGTACCGCGGGAAGAAAGAATATTTACAGCTTGGTTGCCCACTATTCAAGACAAGTGCATCAGTTAAAGACACACCTCTAGAAAGGTAGCCCCGCTGTAGTGGAAAAGCTATTCCCTGTAGTGTTGGGATGATGAGCTGAGCCGAGCCGAGCCAGCACATGTGTATGAAAATCCCAATAGTCTCTGTTGAATGATATATTCTATATATCTGACATTGTAGCTGCACACATTCATACATCAACTGTATCATTCTCTGTATTTATCTGTTCTGTTTTCATAATGACAGTGCACATTGATCCACATATGTCATTGTATTAACCATTTCATTGACAATGAAACAGATAAAACATGACAGGGAAAATTATAAAGCAGCTTCAGAGAATTTTAAAAATAAATACACACAGTGTGTACTTTTTTATTATTTTGTCAACCTCACTCTGAACCAAAGATTAAACCTCCCCTTCCACTGATTTGTTCTTTCCGGTAACATGTTTGCTTCCTTCCCATAGCAGACGGTTACCCTGCGGTCCAGTGCCAGTTCCCCAGGCGCCGAGCCCGCCACTCACCCAGTCCAACCCCAACCTCTCCGGCCAACAGCATCACAGCTCATCAGAAGCTGGCACGCTGCAGTGCCAGAGTCCAGCCCCTCGCTGCCTCCACAGCCAGGGGCCAGCTCTCAGCGAAGACAGCGTCAGCGCGACTACACCCGGTAAAGTGACTGGCAGTGCTGCGTGCTCACGCATACAAGCCTGCATGTAACACAAACACACACACACACACACACACACAAAGCCAAATTAGCAAACAAGAAAGCTGGACAATCATGTGTTCATTCGCACTAGCACTGTGTTGGCTCAGTGTTTGCAATTTAAATAATCCATATGCATGAATACATTAAAGTCTGTTCATTTTGGAGAGAAAACACATACTGATGGTTGTATTTTTCCCTTCCTTGAAACAGTACACAGTCGCTCATCCCCAGCAGATACATGCACTCCTCCCAACCAAAAGTCACGAGTGAAAAAAAAGGTGTCAAAGAGTTCAGCCTACAGAAGAGACATACAAGGAGGTGAGTGCATGTCTGCTTGGATTCAAATAAATAAGGGCATCAATTTCTTCTACACATGTGTGTTTGATTGCTGACATTTTGTCCAATTCAGTTAGTAGTATTAGAGAACGATTCACTATTAAAGATTGATTTATTATTTTGCATGAAATAAGTAAGACATCAAATAAGACATCAGTAGCTGAGTTTGGATGCTGTGCTACAGAAGAGACGGGATCTTCCGCACTTGTCGTTGCTCTTTGTCAGTGAGGGGAATAAACACACCCCATAATAATCCAGCAAGAACACGCAGATCTTCAGCGGCACCATCTGTGATTGAATATCTACAACTCAAAGGCGAGACGTGAGGCTCGTGCTCCTGATTATACACATGGATTTGGCTTGTAATCTTAGCTTACAGACTTGCACCATATGTTTGCCAGATAACCACACATCCGTCTCGGACCACTTAAACCACACATGGCTGCACATGAATCACACAATCAGGACTGTCATTTTGACAAGCAACATGTTTACATGTGTACAAGATCACATTTGCTGACAAAATCAATTATGCCTCCAACAGTGGCTTTAAGTACTTTAATTATATTTTCCATGGAATTCTATTACATTAATTAAATGTCACATTTATTATCATGTTGAGTCAACATATAAAATATATTTCTTTACAGGAGACTGACAAATTATTTAAAGGTTTTAAAGGTTAATTTAATTGTCAGTACAATTAGATGTAGGTTTTAGCCTCCTTATGCTGGACAAGAAGGAATAATAATGCGGTGGAGTGTTGTGTTGTGGAGGGGATGTAATGTGGAGTCACAGCCTGAGGAAAGAAGCTGCTGAACTTTACATGTGAAAATGTACATGCAACTTAAATACTTCCAGTACGATGTTTTAGGCATAATTATTATATGTCTGAGTGTGCCAGTAAGGAAATCGGCAAGCTAACGAACCACAACCACAACAACGATCATTTCATTATCATAGTGTGTACCCTGCATTGTACAGGGGGAAACCAAGATTTCAAAATAAGACAGAGGGCTGTTCAGTACAAATATCCAATCAAACACATTTACAAACTTGATCCCAGTTCACCCCAGAAATGTTCTTAGCATCACTGCTCATTTCGGTTATTCGTCATATACAGAGTGGGTTAAAAGTTCTAGTAACCATGTTTTCATTCAGCTCCACCAATTGTACACATAACAGTGTATTTGGGAGTACTGCTGCATAAACATAAAGCCTTTTTATGGCCTCAGAGAAATGTACATGTAATGTGAAAACAATGCTTCTAGTGGTGTCACTTGCTTCTTGTGACACCACTAGAAATAATTTGTCACAATGCATGTAAATTCCTCTGGAGATAATTCATCAGATCACATGCAGCTTCCTCTGAAGCCATGAAAAGCTTTATACTACTGCTACCCACTCATGCAGGTGCACTCCCCACGACCTGTAAACACACTTTAATATGCACAGTTGGTGGAATTACCCTTAAGAAACACTTGGCTCGTGGATCTCTTGGTTTAACAAAATCTTTTACAATTTTCCTATCTTTTTCAAACCTTAGCTGTGCAGCCCTTTGCCAGAGCAAGTAAACAACAGGCGAAAGAGAGAGATTGTTATTCATTGCTACTGAAATCAAATGCTGCAATCAGTGCCACAGTTTATGAACCAATGTTCCAACCTTTCCACAGCCCCTGTTTTCTAAAAGAAAAATCCACTGACAAGAATCTGGGATTATCTCAGGCTTGTGACAACAGACAAAAACAGAAAATGCTCTTTTTCTTTTTTAACAGAAAAAATGTAAACCAAAATTAGCTTAAATGTTTTGACTGAAAAGCTCAGCATACATTCTCTTCCTTATGTTCTAAACTCAGACTTGCTTTTCCTTCTACTGCTTTCTGTTTAGACCTGCCCCCACCTCCAGAGCCACCCCCAGAGGTGAAGAGGTTGGAAGGCCCCCAGGGGTGCATAGATGGAGTGAACGGCGCTCTGTCCTCCCTGGAGAGGAGCGACTACAGCAGCAATAGTCACCAGCGGAAAGGCTCGGGACATAGACACACCGACAGTAAGACAAAGCTTTGCCGAGTGTAGTGTTTCAGTAATAATTTAGTTTTCCGGACAGCAATCAAATTGAGCACAGAGTGTGTGTGTGTTCTTCCTGAAATATTTGTAGAAACGGGGAGATAAGACAACATTTCACCAAAGCAGAGTAAAAAATGTGTACACAGTTGTATCCAAGCTCAGATGTAGCCTTATCCACAGTTTTTGCTGTATCATGCCCCACTGCTGCACTGCAGTATTTTCTCCTCTTGTGTTGCACAGTAGAGTAAAATACAACTGGCTGCAACACAAACACTTCACTCCTTCAGTCCTTATGAATGATTATAACATTTATGACATGCAACTGTAGTATACACATCCCCTATTGGGGGGCCATAAATGAAAACACAAGGTGTGGTGTAGAAAACTTGGCGATCCTGGAACATGATGCTTCCCTGTAGCTTTTTAAGAGAAATTTGCCTCGTGTTTTCATTCACCTCCTTCCATGTAGAGAACAGGTCAGCTTTCGACCATACATAAGGACACTGTTAAATATGGACAAATAGAGGTACTTTGCAGGAGTGTTTTAGCGTACAAAGATGTTGCCAGGATGAACTTTAAACTGTCAGTTCTCCAGCAGATATACGGCCGTCTTAATTCACCTCCACTTCCCCACGAAGACACTGTGCTGCCTTTTAACCACACTGAAGATCCTGTTTTGTTTCCTTCATCCTTGCCCCCTCAGATGAGGACATGATGGCGTACAGCAGTAAGGCCGGTTACCTCTGCAGGAGTCAGATGTCCAGTAACTGCTCGACCACAGGGAGCTCCTCATCCAGAGGCTCCACTGGCTCCCGAGGGCTCAACGCGGCCAGAAAACACAATGAGGTATGATACAATAACGCTGATGGTTTAAAACTTCTTGTGAGAAAACACATCTCTTTTCACCTCAAATGGTTTTAACAATTGATGCATTTAGATATTTATGAGCGTGGGAACAAAGAGTATTCCTGCCGTGGAGAGGTTCATGTGGTTCAGTTTTATCTACATATCGTAACTTGTGCTCCATAAAACACACATCATCTTCTACGTGCAAGCACATGAAAAGAGCTCCTACGTTCCCTTGTTGCCCGCACACACACGCACACACACACCAAAATGCTCTCAGACTCATACATACAGATCTACCATTACCATCTACTCAGGATAAGCTTTACAGTAGGAAACAATGAAACTGCTCTCTCTGGAGTGCACTTCTGAGGCCGCACTTCACTGTGGGAGCGCTCCTTTAAATGCACCCCCTGCAGGCTCCCTGGCAATGAGCTGCCGTCTTTTATAGCGGAACAAGCTGTGCCAGACGAATGGGAAGCTCTGGAGGGATTTTGCGCGAGTGAGGCAACACTTACCAACAGTGTTTGACACGTCCCTAAAACATTAGTGCAGGTAGGCAGAGGTGTAGCAGCTGACGGAGAGCAGAGTTAAAGTCAGAATCACTTTACACAACTATGGCTCAGAAGGAAGAGCGGGTTGTCCACAAATCACACAACTGGCGGGTCTCGCAGTCCTTCTGTCCAAATGTCAAAGTGTCCTTGAGCAAGACACTGAACACCATCTTACTCCTGATACGGAGGCTAGGGCAGCACCTAGTTTGGCAGCATCGCACCATCCAGTAGTATTACTGGGTGGTGCTATGTAAGGGCCCAGATAGTCGGCCAGTGTCTGGGCTGTCGGTGAGCTACTATGGCTCTAGTGGTTGCAGTGTGTCCCACACTACTTGGCCCTTGTTTGCGGTTTTTCGGGCTATTTTATCTTTTTATCAGACATATGATTAGAAGGGGCTGCATTAGCAAGAGTGATGTCAAAAAGCTTTATCATAAGAATGGATTGCATCCCGTCAGCAGTCCTGAGGCATCTGGTCTAGTTGGACATTCGCTATAGACTTTCCTAAACTTTCTGCCTTAGACACAGGCAACGTGAGGCGACACGAGTCAATCCTGTATTGGTCAAACGTGTAGGAAAAAAAAAAGAGAGGAATTATCTTACTGTCAGGTGAAAACACAACAGGACATACACACAAGAAATTTGCTGGATAAGATGGTTTCTAATGGAGAATGAGCTGAGAAATGTGTAATTACATGAGAATAATCAGGCCATTTTTAAATGTTTTACAAAAAAGGAAACTAGCCATCATAAAAATGAACACTGAATGCCTTCACATTTTCCTATTAGGGTTTTCAGATTTTCTTTCCATTTTCAAATAGCTGTTTTACAATATTTGTTTTTGTTGTACCAGTAAATATTTAAATGTCCAGCTTCTCCTCTTCTTTTTAACATCTATTCACAGTGTGATTATCCAAAATGATAGAGCAAAAATAATGTTGATGCTGTTTACCGAAACCTTTACTTGATTAAAAGTAGCAACCTGAAAAAATAAGTCCTACATACTGTTGGCTTGTTTCATCTATAGAAATGCATCATGTGATACTATTTTCAAGTAGACGTACCTCAAAACTTTGCATTATTACAATTCTTAATAACTTTGCCACAACTGCTTTTAGCTTACTTCTTCACACAATGATCCTCCAAAGTTTTTTGATTTCAATTGTTTGTGTAGCAACAATCAAACTGTAAAAAGTAAGTGAAGCATCAGAATTCATTTTGAACAGTCTGAATCGGCGAACACATGCGTGGATTTTATGAGAAATGGACAGCGTGGCAGCTTTGAATCCTTCCTTTGGTACTGTAGTTGTTAAATGTTACCGCTGTAACCTAAGGCGTCCCCATAAAGCTGCCTGTGTGTGGAGAGAGAAAAAGGATGGCCCTGTCACGGGTCACTCCGCGCCGACCTCAACACACATCTGACATGGGAATGTAGCAAAGCAACTTGTAAAAGTGACACACACTCGCACAATTGCTCTTTTCACTCGCTGTCAACACACACACACACACACACAGCTCCCCTTGTATCTTGTGCCTCTCAGGTCACCCCCCTGTGGAGCAGTAAGGAGCACCTCAACCCCCCTCATGTGACCCTCACTGACCTTAACAGGCCTTTTCACGCCTGGTCTGGGACATGAAAGTGCGACCTCTTAAATCCCTAATAAATTTTGAGGTGTTTCCACAGGAAGCCTGGGTTAGGTTACCCCTTCTTCCTGTGGTGTTGCTGCCTGCTATCTTTGCCCTCTGACCCAGGCGGTCAGTCTTGGAGCAAGGGATCCGGCGGGGGGGGGGGGGGGCTCTTAGGGATACAATACACATCTGTACAAAATAGAGATATTGAAGTTGGAAGTGTCGTCACCAGATAAACATTTTGTGAAGACACACAGAGCACATCACTGCTAATGCAAAACTGGCACTTTTTTTTTGTTCAGCATATTCTTGGTGACCAATTAGATCTGGTGGGAAAAAGAACACAGACCTGACAGCTAATTAAGACTGCAGAAAACACACTCTACCCTTGTTACATCCTCAGTCTGGCAAGAACATAAACCCACAAAAGGCCTGCAAGTTTTTCTCTGTCATGTTCAACATCCCCATCCTCTTCTCGCCTAATTTATTCATCTCTCCTGCCTGAAACACATGTTCTGTTTTCGGGTTCCAGATCTTTTCTCAGCTTCCTGTATGTTGTTTGACACATGCTTATATACAGTATGATTATGAGGAAACAATGACATTCACCATGAGCGATGATCATGAAACCTGCGAGACGTTATGTATGTATCTTAACAAAGTCTGTGTGAGGCAGCGGCTAAATCAGCATAGCGTCGTGTACTGACCTCCCCCAGGAACATGAATTATCAAAGTCAGCAAGACTACTTGAATTCCTCCAAGTATGAAACATTTCTTTGTGTGGTTTACAACATTCACCATTTGTGATTCATGTATATTTGATATACAACAAATCTCACAGTAATACACCACATTACTTTACCATGGAGAGCTAATGTTAAGAGGCACTTTTACAGGATCAATCGTCAGTATGAATCGGGACCCGGATTTAAAGGAAATGGACTGAAGCCTTTACCCCTGACAGCAGAACAGTACTGGCTAATTTGACCCATTCTTGACAAAAACTGACAGTCGTGACAAAATTCATTCATTCTGACTGTGGCTAGATTGAGTGTTCTGATGCATCGGTTAACTGTCTCTGTCATTATGTCTCAGTTTAATATAAATCCTAAGAGAACAATTTACCCAGAGATGAAAGCTCAGTCATTATCTACTCATCCCCATGCAGACGGAGGGTTGGAAAAAACGGCGCTGAAGCATTCTCCTGAAAAACTGAAGCAGCTGGAGACTTGTTTGAAAATGTAAAATGAAACAAGCCAAAAAACGCGTTCCGTCTGAAGTGGGTGCACAAGCTTGGCCACGCGTCAAGGGTGTAAATAACTTCACCAAGTCATTTTATGGTTGAACTGTTCCTTTAAGCTGGTGGACAGACTGTTGGATAAGTCTGATCTGGAAGAATATTGTTTGAAAATTGAATTACGCCTGTACATGGAGCAGGGTGGCACAAAAACCTTAGTACACAAGTGCATGAACTGACATCTGCCTTGATTAATCAAAGTGAAGCAGTGTTCCGTGTTAATTAGTTTGAGTTGTAACTGATGTCAGAATCTTTTTTCTCTCACCAGGAAATGAGATAAGGACACCAGTGGACTGTCCGTGTACCTTCGATGCCTCCATCACCCCCCACCTTTTCACCGTGGACACAACGAGCTGGACAAGAGAAAAAAGCCTTGTGTTTCAGGAGACCAGACTCTGGGTCATTGCTGTGAAAGTAGCGAACAAAGGACTTTACATCATGTTTTCGGTATTACTATGATAATTTATGAGCTAACAAGTTCACTCCTCTCCCTTGATTTGTAAATACCTGTGTCTGTACTGTTCTTTTGTGGGTTCTGGATACAGGGAAAGAGACGTATATTGTATTTATGAGGATAAAACAAAAAACGATGGAAAAAAAAAACAAGTCTGTTATTATGAAAAAAAGCTCATGTCTTCTTGAATGTGCCAACCTTTTTTTGTCAAAATGTATACTTTTTGGTAAAGCATTAACTACTGTTGCACTCTCTTGTTGTGATGGCAAAACAACAGAAAATATGAAGCACAAAGTGTGTTTGCTGGATGAGAGGGGCGGTAAGAAAAGCCAAAACGAGCGGGTACTTGCTCCTGGAAGGACGCTTCCCGAGAGGGATCCCTGCACCCATGTAGTCCGCTAAGAATGTCATAGTTTTCTATGTTTCCTCTGGATCCTCTGCAGCGAAATGTTCCAGTGTGCCAGCAGACAGACAGGCTTTATAAAAGTTTGATTGTAACCCCTCCTGCTCCTCTCTTGTCCCCTTTCCTTGTTCGTCTGAGGGACTGTTTGCTGCAGCTGTGAGATAAAAATTTGCATATACTCCTTCCAAAACAAACGAAAAAATGTCTGTGGACTGACTTTTTTGTACTCTCTTGTCGTTTTGTAAATGTACAATAAAATACATTTGCTGATCCAAGCCTCTGCTCATTTCTTTAGACCAGCCTATAACATCATAATTAATGTTGGTCCAGAGGACAAAAGAACAGCACACTCACCAAGAAACCTGAGAGTCCATGTCTAAGTTGGAACATATCCTGCTGTTGACTTATTATTTTTAGACTACCACCTTCATTGTACTTGTGGCATATACAACCAATTCTCCTAATTTTCACAGTCGTCTTCCTATTTTTAACCATTTCCCTCGCCGTGCTCCCAATATCTCCTGAGACGCCCATTATTGCAGTGAAACAATTCGAATGGCCATACGTCTATGTCTTCGTGGGGTATCTGTGTGTGCTTCTCTCTGCCTCTGGGTTGGGTTTCCAGATACTACAATAAACGGCCCTGCTCGAAGTCTGTCAAAGTAAAATACATGCAAAATACCAACATAGATTTACAATCACAAAACAGTAAGGTCTTGTACCATATGGAGTGAAAAGTCATTTTAATCACACATCCTTGAATTTTTCTGATAATCTGTGGTATAGGGTTATACAGTTATATGTTATATATAGACCATCTGCCTATACCCCCAACAATCTCTGTTATCCACTGCCTAATGTTGGTAGATACGATTTGTGGGCATGGAATTGAAAAGATGGACTGTATGTAATATGAACATAATGTGCCTGTCTAAAACGCGAAGCCAGTGTGAAGTTCCGCCAACCTGCAGTGTTTCTAATGGCCAGAGGGTGGGACTCCACTGCTTTCAAAAATGTGTCACATTTTATGTAAGTTTATAAGAAAATGACCCTACTTCTCTCATGATTTATTACCTTGGTAGACAGTTTTCTAATGAGGTTATGGTCTCAATTGCTAGTTTCAAGTTTTGGTCAATACAACGTGATGCTCTTTTTCCATGCACCAGAAAAGGAACCTCTCTGCAGAGGCATAGCAATGCCAATCCATGGCAGATCCACTCTCCTGTCTAAAATCAGTCACTTCTGGCTCCAAAAAGCCAAGATGGTAAATGGACTTGCATTAGAAAGTGCTTTTGTAGTCTAAAGACAACTCAAAACGCTCTGCAGTTGTCACATTGACCCGTTCAAAAACACAGTCATACACTGATGGCAGAAGCTGTCATGCAAGTTGCCAGCTTGCTCATCAGGAGCAATTGGGGTTTCATTATCTTGCCCAAGGATACTTGGACATGCAGCCAGGGAATCTGGGGATCTAACCACTGACCTTACAATTAGTGGACGACCTGCTTGACTAATCTCTATTATGGCTAGTCCCATAATGCCAAATCTAGATGTCCGAAACCAGCATTCAATGAAACGGTGTGTCCACTATTTTATATAGTACAGGTCCATGTGCATTTGCATATTTAACAAATTATCAATAATTCTACATGTCCTTAGAGATACACATTATCATCATTATATATATATTTATATATATATATTTCACTGTTCCAAGAGGTTTCATCGGTTCAGCTGGCAGTAGAGTGGACCTTGGCATTTCTAACTGTCATCACTGTTAAAGGTCATTCACGCCTTGATGTCACATTTAAGTCACCGAGGTCTCCAGGGTCATAAAGGTCAGGTATGGCAGTCTCATATCAGTCATCACTCACATGAATCAAAGTGTGACTTTTAAAGTCATGCATGCATACAGCATCAAAAACATAAATGTTATTAGTTTTCTATCCATCCTCTCATAACTCATACACCCCCCACCACCATTCCACGTGGTAAATTCAAGTCTGAGATTCCTCTAGATAAACAGTAAGTCATAGAAGTAATCCATAAGATGAAAGCTGAAACTGTGTATACTTAAACTTGTCAAAACTCCTAATTCACAGCCTAATATATTCAGCCTCTGAACTTCTTGAAACCTTCAACTCCCTGACAACACTTTCCAGTAATACCTAAATAAATAAATAACAAACTGTGCCTTATTGCTAAACTTCTGTTGCTTCTTAATCTCCTAATGCCCCATTCTCCCACTGACTTCACAGTGCATTGCACCTGGCTGAGTGCTGTACGCGCCAAGGAGCATGAAATTGCCGAGCTCTCTACTCTGAGTGCAGCACACACTCCCTCCTGCTGTCCACCTGAGACAAGGCATGCATTACCCTCCAGTGCTCTACAGATGCTCGCCGTGTCCTGGCATACACAAACTCACCAACTCACAGGTTCAGGCACACACACCCAGCCCCACATACACATGAACGGCCTCGGGTGCATTCCCTCTCTCAGCGCTCTGTGATCCGCTGAAAAGAGCATGATAAGATGCTGCAGCACAGCTTTGTTGGAGTCCACGGATACAGATGATGGAGGTGGCAGCAGAGTGAAAAACCTTCAAAAGACGCGTAGGATGTAGAGAGAACCCTGATGAATGTAATGAGATTTGACATGCTGTTTTAAGGCCTGATACCGCAGTTTAGAGCGTAACCACATTGATAGTTATAGTGTTATAGTGATAGTGTTATTAATACACATAGCCCTGGGGGAACCAAGGTGCCAATTGGATTTTGTATTTAGATTTTTTTTTTTTTTTAAACTATATTGAGATATGTTTCTGGACAGGCTTCATGTGAAGATAGATTTCAGACACATTGGATTAAATTCAACCAAGTAAAGGCAGTGCTCCAGATTTATTCTTAGACGGCTGTCTTTGAGAAGACCTGAATAAAAGCAGTTTACATTAGTGTGTATGATGATGATGATGATGACAGTCATGATGACGGTAATGATGCTGATGGTGACAAAGGAGGTACATCTGCTCCGATGAGACACTGTGTAAACTGGATTTTGATATTGCTGATTTCTGATGTCAGTTTTAAAGAATTCCACATCAGCTAAGATGAGACAGTGCACGTGTACAGACTGATGCCTCTTTATCACACACCCTGACTGCAGCCTGGCCATGCTCATGTGTGCCATCATTCCAGTGTAAAACAGCCAAAAACTGCAAAAAAGGTTGAGCTGCAAGAAAGCAGACATGTTTAAAGGAGGCACACAACTACTCACTGGCAGACTTTCTTTTAAACCTGTGTCAATTACGTTTCACCACAACCACAACCTGCTCCAACTACTTGGAACAGAATGGAGGGCAGGCCTACAATATTCCTGCAAATCAGTTTGTCAGATCTCTTTAATTCTATACATTAGATTACGATGACATATAAACATACAGGCGGAAGGTTGAGCATACCATACTGTACGTGAAAAAAAAGGAGTCTTTGCTAGTCAGTAGGCATAGTGGTTTTGATCCTTTGACTATGAGGAACTGAAACGCATGAGAAATTACAGTCGAAGTTTACAATTTCACAGTAACTTCTACCAAAGGGTCACCTCATGTTCCAATGAATGCAGGAGGAAAGAATCTGTTTTCACTGCGCGCCAACGTAAGCACATCTTCTCGAGCACTGCACACAGGTACAGTACCCACTGGAGAAGGGCTTGAGTTTTTCCATTTTATGCTCCTTTATACAGCTATTTTACATAAAATCATGTAATAAGCTCTGTAAGTACAATGCATTGACATGATAAAAGAGACCATGGCTATGTTATACTGCACAGAATACATTTCTGAGTTCTCTACAACTTCTAGCCATCATTGTACTGTTTCCATAGGGGTGGAGTAATTGTTTATTGCATCGACTGAGTCCACAGTGAATGAAAATGAGAAAAGGTGCACTCGAAACTACTTAGAGTCCAGAAGGTTGAAGATTTAACTGGCAGTTTCCAACCTTTAATATTAATTTTGAATAGCAAAGATTAAAGAGCAGGACTAACACCTCAGATTAAAGGCCCAGCCCAGATCCAACCTCTCAGTTGGGAACCAGAGGACTACCCAAATGTATATAAAGAAGTTCAAACTAGTTCTACCTGGAGCAGCTGCAACAGTAAAAATCACTAAATAGTGAATTCGCGATTTTGTAGTGCCTTCCAAATGTATGGTGTGATCTATTTTACCCCCCCATTGTTGACTTAAAATATCCCACAATGCATTGTGTACAACTGATAGTCACTAACCAAACATTATATACCATCATGCATTGCGCTGGAAGAAAAAAAAAAAAAAGAGTAGTGTCCAAAAGGGTTTTATTATTTGACAATGAGGTCACTATATAGTCCTTTACGTAGGTCTCCCTTGAGAGTGAGTAGGGAGCTGTGAATGAGTGGGTGATTTAGGACACAACAAAACTAACTAACTTTTCAGTTCAGTAATTGATTTTAGGCCAAAGCATTAAAATTGTATTTATTTTTTTTTTTTTCTGAAAGAACAATTTTTTTTTTTTTTTAATTCAGGGGATTAGGTGCTCCACTACATTGACCCTTACATTCTTATTCTGTTTGTTACTCTAAAGTTTTTAAAAACTCTTTGTGGCATATCCTTATATGACCCAGCAGAGATTATAATGCATATTATGTTAGCAGGTTGTTAACAAGAGCGAAGGACAACAGATAAGACAATGAGAAGATTTACGTTGCTGACCTTCTACAGTGTGACCCAACACCCCGTACACTTTCCATGCCCCCCTCAACTTCTCTCCGTCCCTCCGTCCCTCCATCCCTCCCTTCATTTCCCTCTCCCTCGGCTATAAATCATCCCGCTCATTCATTAGGGCAGTGTCAGGGCCGAAACGCCCACCGGGTCTGAAGGAAGAGGGCCGCCGGCCTGAGAGGATAGAAAAGAGACAGAGACAGAAAAGAAGGGATGAAAGGGAGGGGATGGCGTCATTTGAAGGCCTGGTCCCTCATTCCAAAATGCAACACACCAATTTCCATGTTAATTTGCTCTGTGACAGCGGAGATGGATGTTTGTGACTTTTTGGCTGATGTGATGCATACATATAGAGGCTGAAGTGAAGCCATTAGGTAGGCAGCAGGGTCACTGGATGTAGAAGGTAAATGATTTAGTGGCTCGCAGGGTAACAAACACTCGACATTTAAGCGGTGTTATACAATGATCAATATTCCATGTTTTATTTGGTCTTACCACATATCTTTAAAGATCTTATTGTTAACCAGACAGTACATTATATATACACTATACGGTTAAGCTCACCCTAAATGAAAAATGGAAAATTAGCAATTTGGAAAAGGTTTCATGGTCCACAAAACATTTCTGGAGCTTGGCAGCACATAGGTGTGGCATCATTGTCCTAAAAAAACTGAAGTAGCTGGGAACAAGATGCTAATTTGATTTTGAAAAGACTTGATGTAGGCTACTTCTTTTTTTTTTAGCCTTAAAAATACCATCTCCAAATTCCCCCCTTTTGTGCAGTCAGCTAAAACCAAATGCAAAACAAACAGGGATACAGCGATCCGGTGACTGTACTTTGTATGTACGTCATCGTTCTCCTAGTAAATGTGCTCATGGTCAAAACACATGCATGTGTGTATGCGTGTTGAAGCGGTCAACTGGCCCTGTGTGACTGACAGAGTAATATTGAAACAGAGCACCCATGTGGGTGCCATTGATTTCCAGTTAATTGAATGATTACCACTTTAGCATGCAACCCCACAGCTAACCGCTGCTGTCAATCAATGTGAGCGTGTCACTGCCACCTGAACTGCTGCCCGCCTGCATGATTGCAGGAATTAGTTTGAAGCGCAGACGGAGTATGTGTTGTACACAGCCTGTAACCACTAACTGGAGTAGTGCTGCTTGTATTAGTAGTTATTTCAGACAAGTTATTTAATCAATATGCTGACAATGTACTGCAGTTTTTTGTGCTGGTTTGGAAAATATATATATTCAGCTAACTGCTTTGCCAATATTGTCTTTGTATCTATTTTTTCTCCTTATGTTATATTTAATTTATGTTATCATATTCTATTTGCTCTGATCAAATCACTTTTGTGGCCTCAAGGCTAACCTCATTTCGCCACAGATCAATAAGGCTCCATCATATTATATATACATAGTGGTGTTGATAAATTTAATTGGATTGAAGTGAATGACAGGGGTTTGGATTATGACAACCTGGCGATGTAAATGTAACCCTGTAAAACTGCTGATTGATTTACACAGACAGGTTGCATGTCAGTATTAAAAAGTGTCTTGTTTCATGCCGGTGGTTATATCCCATGATGTTGGACTCCACTGCTCATAATTTCATGTCTTGTCATAGAATGGTAATTATCCATTTGGTTAAAAAAAAAAAACAGCCTGCAGGAGAGACATGCAGTAAATCTACATGTGTATGCGTCTGGGTGTGTGTGGACGCAGTGTGTGCGTGATTCAGGCCATGTCTAATATGGGTCATTGGTTCGCTGACATGCTATATAAAGCTGGTATTTTGGCATAGACCAAAATCTGTGATGCACAAATCCCAGGGGCAGCGTGTGTGCATGTGTGCGCATATGAACTAACAAGACAAGCACACACATACAGTAGCGCCTAATTCATATGTGAACCTCCTCACAGTGTGTGGTCTCATCTTCCAGCGAGTGTGTGTGCTGCTTGGTGGCGCTGGAGGCTTCGCGTAGAAACATATGGCCTTTAGTGAAGGAGACAGATGACGGATAATCCCTTTGGCAGTCCAGTTTACAGATGCGCACACACACACACACACACACACACACACACACACACACACAAATAATCCAGTAGTTGCTGCATTGCATATAGATTATAAATGTGACACGATAGTTTAACAGTTTGAAACGTGATTTCCGTGCTCGACGACTGTTTTGACTTAATTATTGATGTTGTTAGCCTGCTTTGACTTTACCTCTAATTGCAGCTCTGCTTCACTCCATCTGACAATAACTGCAAATGAAGTAGGCAGGTTTATCTTCAAAATAAAATAAAAAAGGAGAGAAGCCTTGAAAAGAGCTCCAAATTCTTTCTTGCATGGAAACAGAGCCCATTTCCTTTTTTGAAAAGAATAAATAAATGACCCCTGTGCCTTACATCCCAACGCGTGTCTTCAACTATGGTAATTATGGATGGGTTTTGGTTTTTAAATACTGCACACACAAATTCCGACGCTGGCACGGCTGCTCCTGCGCAGCTTATAAATGAAACAGACAGCAAAGCACTTCTAAGCTCAACACTCCCAGTGTCATTTGACCTTAGTAGCCCAGATATAAGACACGGATTACTTTGAAAAAGAGTGTGTTGTGCTTCACAGCTGCATGATAAACACTCATCCTGAACACCAAGTCATTGAGGAAATCACATTAGATGTATTGTAAGAATGTCTGCTGGGCTTCACATCTTAATACTCATACAACTCAGGCGACGTTTGACTGAAACATCAGGTCATGACTGTGTGCAATAATCTGCTTTAAACAGAGGAAACCACATGAAAGCTTAGGTTTTCCTTTGGAGAGGAAACATCAGTAAGACTCTTTTCCTGTTTCTGTATAAACACAAACATAGATAAAGGTTTAATTATTCTCTCCGCTGGTTTGTAATTAGAAGCCATTATCAGGAACAGCAGTATTGTTTGTCTTGGTTAATCAAGCCAAACAGATGAGTTCTAAACATCACCTTCTTGCTCTACATAGTCATTAAGAACAGCAGCGGTCAATGGAAATCCTGCCCACAGGCCACACAGGGACAGAGTGGAATGTAAAGATACTTCACTTCCTTCACTTCACTTCATCCACACACACAGTCCCATGGTAAACTGTAAACAATGAACATCAACACCTAAACATGAAAAGCCCTCTAGGACATATTGTAATACATCCTGTATGGTGGATATTTCAAAATAAATTGAAGTCTCAATTCAAGCTAGTATGACGCTGAATTCAATTTGGGACAATAACATCAGAGTGGGGAGTTTTTCTTTACGAAAAATAATTTCTGCTTCAGTCAAACATTGCTGCATACAAAGGGAATGTAATGGAAAAACTATTCCCCAGTCTAAAATATGTTGTTTTTTTTCTCCACAACCATCTGGCGACCCCTGGAATTAATCCCGCAACCTCCTTAGGACAGTGGAAAACAAATGAGCAAGATACATTCCAAAAGTAAAGTCCTGGCAAAATATAACACTTGATTTCAATCAATACAAAGATTTATTCAAAACTATGAAACACATCTGTACTGTAATGTGAACAAAATGAAATGCAATTTATTACAAAACATAAACATAAAACTATGCATACAGCTCTTAAGCTTTACAATACAAATTCTGTTGAATGTCTGCTAAAATTCATTAAAAGTTATTAAAAGGTAAAACCTCTAGTTAATTCAAGTAAATGTGAAAGAAAAAGGATTTTTAAAAATAAGCCTTCTATTTTTTTCTATTTGACCTTCAGAATGTTTTCTCCAATCCAGACTTTGAGTAACATTAAGATGAGGACAGGGTGTAGAAAGACAAAATAAAATAGCATAATATAAAACAATTCCCAGAATGTCAAAGAAATCACCAAAATAAACAGCAAGACAGAAAATGATTTGGAATGTGTTGAAAATTATTTAAATAACATTTGTTGCACATGCTGCATATATACACTTGATAAGGAAAAAGGTTTGTACAAAATAACTATGCTGCTCTTTATTTGGTCAACACATTCTCAAATACAACAGCTTGGTCAGTGGCATTAAGCTTCAAACAGTGACGCTCTACCTACCCCTCTAGTGTCAGTTCCATGTCATGTCAATGGCTTCGCAGGTAAGTTAGCAATAATATATCATATGCAAAGTCACATCAGACTTTAAAAATAAAGCCTGCTGACACAGTGACATATTTTGACTTCTGAACTGTTTTAGGTTAAAATAACATGTTCAGACTTGTAACTTAACGTAAGCAGGCTGGATATGTAACATAAGGGGCATAGCTTGGATGTATTTACATCACTTTCTTCATGTAATACATCTACTTACTTTAAAAAAAATCCCTCTTGACTCTTGGTCAAAAGTGGACCATGGACCTTGGTGGCTGGAGAGAGGGTCCAATGTATGACCCATCTAACCACAACGACCACCCCCCAACTCTGAATTTTCACACTCTATACGATTTCGCAAGAGGGGCGCTTCATAAAGTGGTGCTAGAAGGTTCCTACAGCGTCAAACTTATCATAAGGCCATTTACCAGGCTGCCGAATTTGATGTGTTAGGAGTGAGAATGGGCTCAGTTGGTAGGACTTTAGCCCAAATAAAATCCTGCAACACAAATATTAGAATAGGAAACAAACATAAACTGTGACGAAAAAACTCCAGCACTGTATTTCTTCTTTCTACTGTAATGACTGCTTTCTCACTGTCTCACATCCAGTCTGTGTCTCTGTGGCCTTTTCAAAACGCACTGGGTGAGAACATCCCGAGGGGGGTATCTCATTATACTATTATTTAATGAGAGGAAAGGATATGGAGAGGAAAAATAAACTTTAGAAACTCATTGAAAGTCATTTGAAGGATGCAAAATAGTAGCCAGACTGCCCTGAGGTAAACTGGGAAAACTATTACAGACAACAGATATGCATCTACTAGCAGAGGTGTCTTAAACATCAAATTGAGTTGAGTTGGCTCCAATTATATTTAAAATATAGATATTTATCTAGTCTTGACAGAGACACATCAACCTTGAATTATTCAGATCTGAAAATTATTAGTTGCAGTCTCAAAAAAGTAAATCAATCACTGTTGCAGTATCATGTCTGTCCTCTGTTCTTGTCTTGTAGTACTGGCATTGCTGTGAGGTGTTTCTGAAGTTGTCCAAAACACGAGTTACGCTGTATCTTGGACTCCTCTGGCAGAGTCTTCCTAAATGTCAAAGGGTCTGGTGTTTCTGCCAGGATAGTGTGGTCTGTACTTTGCTTCCATTTCCTCCACCCAGGCCATGTTCCAGTCCCAAGCAGGAACAGGATCCAGCTCCCCAAATGAGTCACCTTCTGCACGAAATGACGGATACAGGGCGCTGAGGGGGGAAGCTGGTGGGGAGAAGTCTAAACACAGAAGAAGACTACATGTTGACATGCATTTCAATATCGAGTGCAGCGATTATGTTAAAACAGGAACCTTTTTGCCTTCGGAAAAGTAACAGAATAAGTAAACATTTCAAGAGCTCTGAGGAGCACCTTTCACGCTGATTCTCTGTGGAAAAAGCAAATTTAGAGGCTTCTTTGAAGCAGCTGTCTGTCACTGAAAATAAAACCAAAACAAACATTGCCAATTCCCATCAGCCAGGTTCTGAATTCTATAAAGGCACTGGTGCATTTCAAAGACCTCAGAAAGTGTTGCTGACCAGGAATAGTAAGAGTTCTTTTTCAGGCTGAAGGGTTCAAGCTATAGAGGCTCTGCCAATTAATGTGAGAGTGTGAAAGTGCAAATTACACTGTGTCCCAGTCTGAAACAGGCCTGCTCCTGCTGCTCCACTGTTTTCAGATAATTAGTCCACAATGTTTTTATCCTGAAAACCACTTAACCTCTGTGTGGATAGTTCAGAGATAGGCGAACCACATCTTATATCACGATACATGTAAAGCTGAGTATTAACCATTCCTCTGCTGAAAAGGCATTATTCAAAATCAATATCAAGTGACAATATCATTATGACAGGGCAGCCTATTAAAACGCTTCAAAGTTGATCTGTTATTTCTGTTCAGGAATCAACCTCCATTTTACATAAATGCTCACATAAATCAGCTTCATATCAGTTCCCTTATTAAATGATTCTCCAACCCTTAAAGGAACATTACACCCAAAAATGAAGATTCAGTCATTTTTCACTCACCCCAAGAAGTTTTGTTGTTCGCAAAATATTTCTGGGGCATTGTAGTATTCTCCTAAACAACTGTAGTAGATGGAGACTTGTTTAAATAAAAAAGTCTCCATACAGCTCTTCTGGCGTAATCCATGTACATTTTAGTTGATTTGACCAACATGTACCTCAATTAAGAACACACCTGACATTTTCCAAGCTTTTTCTTCTCTTGAACTCTTGTCTTTTTATGTCAGCACTACTAAAAAGATGCTACAATTGTAAGATAATAGATCAAAAGCTGAACATGTAACGTTCAATCTGACAATCTGAGGCCTTACTGCTGTAACTTCAGCAGAGTTCACGCTTCCAGGTAGCAGTTATACACTTAAGTATGCAGAGAATGCATTTTCTTGTTGATCTTGCTGAGTGGCACATATACGCATGGTTGAGCTGTGAAACGTCACCCGACTTTCAATCAGCATTGGGGTGAAAAAGTAATGACTAAATCTTCATTTTAGGGCGAACTGTTTCTTCAAAGAAGAAAAGTGACCACAGCTCTCGGTCAGCAAATCACTTTGAAATCATATTATTACATTTTAATATAAGCTATGTGAGACTGCATTATCAGCTGCAGAGAAAACGCTTAGTGTTTTGTTCACGTCGCACTGCTGTATGTGTGAAAAATGGCCAAGGTAGAAAACAGCCAAAAGTGAGAGTTTGGCAAATGGATTAAAAGTGAAAGGTGCCTGCAGAGGGAGAGCAGAGTGACTGATGAGAGGACTCAGGAGGGAGGGATGACTCATCTGCGGGTTCAATTCGCCGAAAAGTCCTAAGTAATTGCCTGGTGCCACTTCAGATATTCAACTCAATATATATGTGTCTCACACCAACAGACACATGCAAAACCACTGACATACACTGATGGAAAACCTACTCAGACATGTATGTATACATACTCTTACTGTATGTAAGCATGCAAGAGATGAGTACAATCCTCCAAATGCCTTAATTCTTTCTTAGAATCTTAAACATCAGAAACATAAGAACACTAAAAACAAACTTTTGTTATGAGTTTCGTGGTTCTGTTTGACATTAGTCTGCCTATAGTGGTGCATGTTACCATCACAGATGGACGGCACCATCTAGTGGAGAAGTATAACAAACACAACAGGAAAGGATGATTTAGCCACTAGCCATGCCGGTTTTGCTGTTTTATTTCCCAAGATGATAATGATGATGTGTTCAGTGGTAGCCTAAATTTCAGAGAGGCAAGATTGTTCAAAGTTAAAGTGAAAGGCAGCATTTGCCCCTCACTTATTACCACCCCTGAAATGCCCTTAAGCAAGGCCCTGAACCCCAATCACTCCAGTGGAGCTGTTCACTACAGCCACAGTCTGATCTGTTGGCTTCTGAGCAGCTTCCAGGTGTGAATGTGTAACTGTGTGAATGTGAATGAGGTGTTCCAGAAAAAGAGAGCAGTGAACTCTCCTTGAATACATAAAGGTAAAAAACAAACAAAAAAAACTCAAAAAAGCTCAACTAATTTTCCTGGTTTTCCATTCTAAGATGACCCTGTTGTATTTCTTCAGTGAGAATCAGTCAGTAGTAAACAAGGTTCCACTCTGCTTACCTGAGAGGGAGGCTGCACTCATAGTCTCCGCTGCAACTGCTAGCAAGCGGGCAAAGTTGGTGCTGTCATTAGTGTAGCAGCTGTCCACCGAGCTGATGAGGCTTGTACGTGCGCTGGCCATGTTGCCGTCCATCACTGAGCTCCAGGTGTTCCACAGTGAGCTGTCCCATTCGCTGTAGCAGGAAGAAGGTGTGCTCTGGAGGCGGGCACGTCTCAAGCCAATTGGTGGGGCCTCAGGCTCGTCAGTGTCAGAGTCATCCTCAAGCTGAGTGGAGCGAACTGGCCCACAGATGTAGCCCAAGTTGGGGGAGAAGGGGTTGGGCAGGGAGGGATGCTGCACAGGCAGGGCACTGCTGACAGACAGGGGTGGTATGGTCAGGTAACTGGATATGTTATAAACTAAGATGGGACATTGGAGAAAATACCATTTCAAAAAATAAGTTAAAAACTATTAATAGAAGGTGTGCTCTGCTTGTAATAAGTATAAAAAACAATAACAAAAGAAAATAATTGTGAGTATTGTGACAATTGTCACAATTGTATCTCACTGAAAAGTTATCATTTAGGTAACGTGATTGTGTCTTACATGAAGTGTAATTAAATACTTTGACAAGAAATTAGACACCCATACTTGGTAGGATAAATCGCTTTTTTCATGTCTGCACAATAATGACTGGTGTTTTTCTAAAATATAAGATTTTTAGGAACAAGTGAATAAAAGCTGCACTGAGCACCAGTCTCCTCTGTATCTTTACCTGCATCTCTCAGATTTAGGACTGAGCTCCAGATACTGGGTGGCTTCCTCTGCTGTCAGGGTGCCGCCCTGTTCATCATCCGTTGACATGTAATATGATGTAGCAGAAACGTGGCTGTAGGGTGGACAGTTCTTGTTGCTGTTGCTGTTGGTGGTGGGTCCTGGTTGCCCACAGTGGCCTGATGCAGCAGACACTGACTGGAGAGAGCCTACGTCCACTGTCAGCTTTGTAGAACGACTGGAGCTGAGGAAAATACACCAGACTGATATGTGAGACTCTGTATTCTTTTTTTGGCCCATTTTCTCTTAAATCATTATCATAATAAACATCAATGGATCCCCTACAATGCTAACACATAGGCATGAATCAACAATTAGGAAATATATTTAGTCACTTTCTTCACTAAATGAAATTGTCTGATAGATATACATTTTAAAATAAATGCAATAATGCAATACAGTGTGTAATAGGAAACCGTGGAGTTAAGAATCAGTATGTCATGGCTCTAGATTCATGTGCTTGTGTTGTGTCTTGTTGTGTCTTATGTTTTGATTTTCCATGCCCTCTTGTGTCTCTTGTCATTTCAGTGTCTCCTGTGTATTCCCTGTTGCAGTTTGTCTCCCTCTGTCCTCTGTGCATCCCCCCTTGTTACCTCACCTGGCCTCCTCCCTCCTCTCTCACCTCACCTGTTCCTCATCTCATCGTTAGTCTCTGCTTTCTCTCTTGTCTTTGTCTTTGTTGTTCATTGCTTCTGTCTGGTATTATTGTGCGTGATGTCTCCTCCAGGTTCCTTGTGTCATGTCTACAGTCTCCACTTTTTGGTATGTTTTTGCATCTAAATGATTAGTTACAATTATAATCATGTTACTGATAGGACTGATAAGTAATTTCATTGTTCATTTAACTGTCATCAATTTCTTGACTAATCGATTAGTTAAGTTTATATAATGTCAGAAAATACTGAAGTGTCCATCAGTGTTTCCCGAAGCTGATGTCCCCAAATGTGTTTATTTAAAAAAAGATACGCATAATTAATTATTAACAGTTGGCGATTAATTCAATGGCTAACAACTAATCAATTACTCGTATAATCATTGCTGCTCTAGGGTCATCCATCCAGTCAGCCGGACAGTCAGCCAGCTAGCTTTTTCCCCTTACTTTTCACGGTAGCTAGTGATAATGTCATACTTTTTATATTGTCTGACTATGAGTTGGGGCTTTTGTGACAGGTAAGATAAAAGATTTATGTAATCCCATCATTTACTTCATAATTCAGATAAAAATGAAAGAATATCTGTATAGCCCTAGTAGCTGAACTTGTGGTATGGGTTTGGGTCAATACTAACTGAATCTGCTCCAAGTATTTTCAATATCAGTGGTTAAAACAATTCCAGTTTCTTTGTGTCAATAAAAATACTTTTCTGCTCTGGAATGGACCAATGACATTATATAATTATTCAGCCAGATACAGGGATCATTAGACCCAAGCAGTATGAACTTCAGGTTTCACCAGTGACTAACAGTATTGGTCAAATTTAAAACTCTTCCATATCAAAATGCTCTCCTGTCTGCCTTTGCACATTCTGTGCCTACAGTTTCTTGTTCTCCCAGTTGGTAGTGAAAAACAACAGGCTTCAGGTCTTCTATTTACAGTCTATATGCGAAGTTGTACATTTTCCTGTCCTTGAGAAGCGGAAACTACCTTAGTTTCCTGTGTTTTAACTCACAGATATGTCTGCAAACAAGATCCTTATCATTTTTGTTTCCAGGTGTGGCCATTTCCTTGGCTTCTCATCAGGACAAAAACATACTTGGGGGGGGGGGGGGGGGAGTTTAGATCATCCTGTACCAATAAGGCATTAAGAAGACTTTAACATGAGAGGTTTGAAGCAAATCTGGTTTTTGAAACATGGTATTGAGCTTGATTTTGATTGCTTGGTTACCCATTTTTTTCAGTTGTTTTTTCTGTCTATAGAGATACAGGTTGCTTTAAAAGTATATATCATACATTACAGCCAAACCCAGCTGAACTACAACATATATGGTGAAACACTGCATAAAATTAGGTTTAATGTCATTGACCATACAGTGTGTACAGTACAAGTCCAATGTGTCGTCTACACAGATGTGAATGTGGTGGTTTATGACAATTCAGCACTGATATTTTCCACCGTTAACCACCCAGTACGAGCAGAGCGTGTCTCTTACCCTTCATCTGAGGTGAGGCTGTGTGTGTCTGCAGTGTCCTGTATGGGTAGTGGTGGTGGGGGGGGCAGCATGTCCACTAGGTGTAATGATGCAGAGTAATGCAGCAGGCGAGGACAGCCAGCAACTTTACCACACTCTTTCAGTCCAACTGGACAAAAACACAGGACATGTCAAAATAAAATGAAGCACATCACTAATTACCAATGCAAAATTACGGTATTACCATTATCATCCCATGTGTGTTATAGTTTGTTGTCTAGCTCAACTTTAAGCACTAATTTATTATTACTAGATTACAGTCCTGTTTCTAAAAGTGTAAATGAGTCTGTCTCTCCCACTTGCTGTCAGTGGCGAGATAATGGTGTGTGGATGATAATGGCTGTATAGATTTTGTCTTACTGTGCCGGCCTGATGGTATGTGACTGAGTCTCTGTTTGTAGATACTGGATGGACAAGCCTGGTTCCCTGTTGGCACTATGGGGACGCTGTTCACTGCATG
Organism: Sparus aurata; assembly: GCF_900880675.1. Classification (NCBI taxonomy): domain Eukaryota; kingdom Metazoa; phylum Chordata; class Actinopteri; order Spariformes; family Sparidae; genus Sparus; species Sparus aurata. The sequence continues at coordinate 18,747,361 of NC_044199.1, forward strand.
CAACTCTGGGGATAGAGGAATGAGTTCAACTAGGACACATTACCCCATATCATATGATGATATATTGGAAAATATTCTAACCAAAACTGTATTACTGTCACATTCATATTATTTTACTACATTCTGAAGTGATGTATCAGAAGTTAAAAGGCAGATACAAACAAAGACAGAGGACTCTGACATTAACTGCAGTAGTGGTATTAACATAACATTCACAACTGTCCACCACTATTCACCCTGCTTGCTGTGGCTCTTCTCCCATGACTCCCTCAGCACGCCCATTTTGGGCTGGGGGCGTATTGCCTGTTTCCACGGTAGCGCCTCCTGACTACCAAAGGCCGGGGTCTTTGCAACAGGCTGACTAAATATCTGGATGGTCTCAGTTCCTTGTTGATACGCCAGACCATGAGGCATCCTAGGACGGCATTTGGGACTGCTGAAGGTCTTGAGGCCGTTGCCCATCAGGTCAACATAGAAAGTGCCATAGACGCCGCAGGTGTCGGTCACAATGGGGACAGCTGAGTCCAGGCAGCTTGGGTCCTTCTTGGATGAAACTGGGAGGCCTAATGAGACAGACATTTATCCAAAGCACAATTTATGGTAATGAGGTTTACTGTCCTTATCTACTAGACAAAGGTTTCATCAGAATATATGGTAGGAGGGTAATCTGTCACAAGTCTAAGGAGTCTTTCAAACCACTGGTACAGTTTATTTTATCCCAGCCAAGGTCAAAAACAAAACGCTGTCACCTTTTTAGCTCTGATTTGGTCTGGTATTGACTGAATATGGAGAGACCAAGAGCATGAAGTTATGCACTGACAATCTTCGATAAGACAGTTTTTATTATATCTATGTCGTCAATTGAAAATGGTAAAACAAAAATACAATTAATGTTTAACCTGATCTACTTCAATATTTCTGGTAAATATCTACTTCAACTTCTAAATTTGATGTCAGCAGAAAGTTTCATACAAGTTGGGACATGGACAACAAAAGACTAAGTTGTGGAATGCTCCAACACCTGTTTGGAACTTTTCACAGGTAGACATTGGTAACAGGTGTATCATGATTGGGTGTGAAAGGGGCATCCCCTTAAGGTGTTCACAAGCAAGGATGGGGTGGGGTTCAACACTCTGTCAAATACACGATAGTTTAAAGGATATTACTACAACAACTCAGGAACACTTGGTAAAGCTGTTGTCAGTTAAGTTTTTTTTTGACTTTTTTTTTTTTTTACATTTTACACAGTTTTTACACAGATTAACAGCATTCACATCACGCCCAAAAAAACAATGCATGTGAAAGGAGCCCCTGATTAGTGTCTCACTATATTAACAAAATCATTCATTTTATCTGCAGTTGGATAGACTAGTGTTCACATTCAGGTTATCATGTGTTTCAGGGCAAGGGATTAGACCACATTTTTACACTTCTCATCTGTGTCAATATGTGATACTCACTGGTGCTCCTGATCCCTGAATGTTTCTGACCTTGGGCCCATAAATCCTGATATTTCTGGTTGAAGGCCGGTCTCCAGCCTCCAGAAATCCAAGGAGAGTCTGGCGCTGCCATCCTGTAGAGGAAACAGCACATGTCACTTAAAGAAAAAGAATGCCTTAGTATTGAGTTGATCCATTCAGATTTAACTTGAAATACAATTGTTGAAATACTTAAAATAAAATTAGATTGGGAAATTTGATGACTTCAGTGACATGACATCTAACATGACATCATAATTGTAAACACCAAGCTCTGCCAATTTTCTCCACTTTACCTGTGTTTTATTATAAGATCTTCACTGGTTAGTCTGAGCAAACCTTAGAAAGAAATGAACAAAATTATACAAAATTGTATAGGACAGCTCTTTTTTCATCTTTAACATGGCTTTATCACAGACTTGAAGTCCTAAAGGTGTTACTGAGATTCAGCTTTAACCCACTGTAACTTATCACATTATCATATCAAATATGAAAAATGAGCCAGTGTGGAGACACACCTTTGGCCCTGCCATGTCCTGGTATCAAGTGGCCAGTCCTGCTGTGGCGTCTGAAGAGGAACACAGCTGTAACCATCAAAATGCACCACAAGAGGGCGCCAATGCTGCCGATCAACACTGGGTCTTGAAGCACAGCCAGGACCTGAGACAGATCCCGTCTTTGGCTCTCCGACTCAGGCGAAATGGCCATTTGTGGGTCTGAAAAGCAAATACAAAGCAGATGAAATCAAATATTAATCCTCAAAAATTACCCAGCTGAGTTTTTATTTTCTATATTCTTATTTTCATTTTTCCTCATCTATTTTTTGAATGTCAACTATTTTTGTTGCACTACCGTTTTGATGCACAACATGGGACAAGATTACCCATATTCATTACTTTGTTAACTCATACAGTGTCTACCTTGCTTGTGAGTGCCAGAAATCATTATGTTTTTTTTTTCCCTTTCTTACTTTATGTTTCAACATAGGTTTGGTATTATGGTATGAACTCACTATGGACTTTCATAGGAATATCTGATATTTAGAAATGTTTGCACTCAGTGCACTCAACAAATCTACTGTGGAAAATTATTCACCTGCCGCACATTTTCCAACTTAACATGGCAACTTTTGCATATCTGATTCATGTAAGTCTTCCAATAGGAAGTAGAAAGCTGGAGTAAGGGAAGGGACTAATGCCCTCAGCCTTTAGTCCCCGGCCTACATTTGTTTTGATGTCTCAAAATTTTAAAGGTGTGTTGTTGGAAAAATAAAGGCCAAAGGTGTTGTTCCACCCATGAGTACTCAGCAGTCATGTAATCATTTATAAATGACTACTAAATACTACTCATAGTTTCTTCGTATTTGATTTTTTAGGTCATATTTATATACATGGGTCATATTTGACCCCGATATAGAAATTAAAAGCAACATTATTCCTGAGCGCCCTTTTGCTCACTGATGACAAATCCATGGGGGTCACTCAGCCTTCCCACTCCAGCTCCGTTGACAGCTGCTATGGTGAGCCAGTACTGTTTCCCTGGTTTGAGAGTAGAGATAACGAGGTTGTGCTGGCCACTATCCACAGTCCAGTTCTGGTACTGCTGCTCCTCAGACTCCACACACCACACCTGGAAAAACAATTTGCATCCTTAAGACATCTAGGACCATTGATAAGAAAAGTATTAGTAAGTATAAGCATTATCCAATGAATACCTGGTAACCCTGTATGATACCATTGTGGGTGTCATGAGGAGGAGGCTCCCAGCTCAAATGGATGGTGTTATTCTGCTCATGGCTCACTGTTGTGGACACAGTCATCGGAGAGGCACTGGGCACTGCATAATGAAGGTTGAGTGCACTATTATCATCTAAACATGGCTATACTGGGTGTTCAACTTCAGTAAATCACATATAAGTTTTAAAAAGCAAAAAAAGGACACAACTAACTTTTATCAAAACATTCCTCACCTGTCTCAGGGACTCTGAGGTGCCGGGTGTTGCTCTCCCTCCCATACAAGTTGCTGCCATAGGGACGGACTTTGAACTCGTACTTGTAGCCTTTCTTTAAGGGGCCCACCTGAGTCTGATAGCTGGGCAGTGTCACCTTCCTTGCTGCCCAGTCCGAGCTGGCAGGCAGCAGAGAGCGATACAGAACCTCAAAGCCATCTAGGTAATGAGGCTGGACTGGAAGGGACTGGAGCTAGTAAGAGAGAAATCACAACTTGGATCACACGCCTGAAATATTGACACTTTCTCCGAAACGCTCAATTAGCTCGCTCATACCTTCCACTGTAGTTGGGACATGTTGGACCCAGTGGACACGATGGTGACATTTTCCAGAGTAACTCGCAGCGCTGACAGCTCTTTGTGGAGGTCTTTCTGTTTAGTGCTGGCAGCCTCTGGAAACACAAGGAGTTCTTTATATTTATGTTTTATATTCATTTGAAAAGTTTGTGAAATATATTTACATCAAGCTGATCTTTCTTTTTACCAAAAAAGGAAAAAAAAAGCTTGAAATAAATGTGTTTTTTCTCAACGTGTTCCATTCTATGTACATGTCACCAATGGGCGCCAGCGAGTGGTAGTTGTGTGCGCTGTGTACTGTTCACAAACCATTAGCAGTTTGTGCTTTGCTATTGTACATATGTGGAACTGTTGTAATATTTTGTACAAATACCTGATGAAGGCTTTGTAGATTAAACATCATAAGAAAATATAACAGCAGACAGTGTGCAGTTTTTTACTTTTATGCAGGTAATGTCGGAGAAAAATTCAATTACACTTACAAAAACAGAATTAGCTTATGAAACCCTTTTGCCAAACTCAAAAATCTGATTACTAGTATAGTAACAGCTCTTACATCCATACTGAAAACTTGTTTAATCTCAATAGCATAGAGTTTTTTACTAACATCATAATAAACTACCTTTGGAGTCCAATCAGACTACTCAAATTGGCTGCAGGGAAACCCGTCACAGCTACTTTTGCTGCTATAGCTTGCTGCTGTGGCCTGTTTCATCACAGAGGATTCAAATCTTTGGGCAATGCTTCTGAACATTTACTACTAGACTGAAATGAAACAATATCATTCTGCAAAAATAGCTATTAATAAATATATAACTGTATAGGCTATTTTTTGCAGTAATTACCTTTTACGTATCTCAGTCTGTGGTGCATTTTTCATCAATACTGCCATGCCCTGAGCAACAATATACTGATTTTGTAGGTAGGTCAGCATATCATATTAAGGCTTATTTGTGTGTGGGAGGAGAAACGCAGTGGTCAAAAAATTATGCTCAGCACTTTGAACTTATACTCTTAGTGAGCCAGCCGGCCCAAAACTAAACTGTCAACTGAAAAACAGTCCACAATGAAAGATATTTTGGAGACCCCTGTTTTTTCAGACATCATCTTACCTTGCACAACTAGCTGTGCGCTGGCAGTGACCACACCTATATCATTGGCAGCAGTGCAGATGTACTTCCCAGTGTCCAGGGCTGTCACATAATGGATCTGGAGAGTCTGGTCTGGGTTTACAAGATACCTTTACACATATATAAAGCAGTTAGTGATTTACATGTGCTGGCCTAGAGGAAAAACATTCAGCAGCTGAAAAGCTAAAAAGATGTTGGAGTACTTTAAATGCATATACATTTCATCGAGGCTGTAAATTTTGTGTCTTGCCATAATAAAGTACCTGCCATTCGGGAGAGCCCCCTGCTCCCTGCTCCAAACCACAGCAGGTGGGGGGTCACCTTTAGCTTGGCAGTAGAACTGGGCAGACTCCCCCATTCTCACAGACACATTTTCTGGCTTCAGTACCAACACGGGTTTGGCTGCAGTGGAAGAGAAGAGAACTCAGTACTGTATACAGTGTGGTTGGTTTGTAAAGGGGGATCCTTGCTGTCTTCATTGTTTAACAACCACCATTGGTGATGAAAACGAAATGTTTAAACTTTACGGTTCGTGTCATTCACTGACTTCCTTTCTCACTCTCTGACTCAGTCCCAAAATTATAGCAACAGACAACCAAATAAAATGCACTGTTACCTTGAGTACAGTTGTGAGTTTCTCTGGTTGGAACATTGTTGGAACCATTGGGGATAAATATGTACACAACTCAACAAAATACATCACAAAGGTCTAGTTGTTTTAATGCAGTAATATTACACACATATATATATCGTAATAGCAGTGATAAGCAGTCATGGGAATGTTTTCTTACCCAGCACAGAGAGCCGAGCCGCCCTGCTGTTTCTCGCTCCCACAATGTTGCTGGCCTCACACACATAGGCGCCAGAGTATTTCTTCTCTGCAGGAGCAATGATAAGCTTCCCAATCAGCTCCTACAGCAACAAGCACAGTGCAGACAGCAGGGAAGAGACAGGATGCACAGTTCAGTGAACCTTTTATCAGAAACATACACTTCAAATGTGATGTGTGTATGGCTTCAATCGCTTTGTGTAAGATAAGTAGGTACTATACATGATCCTCAGCTGCTCAATGTGAACTTGTGTCTACCTTATCTATTCTGACACTTGCAATATAGTACAATAGAGTTTATCCATCTGTTTGGGGTTACATAACATAGGCTTTTTCATCATGCTTTGATAGAGACAAGAGCTTAAGTTCTTAACTTATGTTTGTGTTTGCCATCTTCTAATTTCTGATTGGACATCATGTCTTATTCACTTTTGAAATCATGACAAAAAGAGACACAATGCTTGAGCAACATTTGGCACCTGGTGCACAAAGGGAGCCGTGAGATGAAAAATAATAACAAGAAGGAAGACAGGTGTTCAAATCTTTTCTCTGCATCATTGGTGGGTCTTTAAAGCAGGCTTTGCCTCTTTGATTCTTGTTGTTGCCAAATGTGTCCGTTATTCCCCTCCTTCAACCCACACAGCACAGGTGACAAAGAACAAATACGTTCATGGACTAATCAGTAATGACACAAATCTTTTCATCAATTTAACACTGGCTCATTAGGGGTGACAATCACAGAGAATCTCATGATACAATACGTTACGATATGGTGCACGAAACAATTGCTCACGATAACGATAGTATCATGATTAGGGGTGTCATGATTCTCCAAATCCTCGATTCGATTACATTTTCGATTCTAAGGCCACGGTTCGATTCAATTCTCGATTTTTACATTTATTTATTTTCAATAACGTATATCTTCAGTCAATTGGAAACTTAAACAAAATAACCTGCCATCTAGTTTCTGCGGAGCTTGTAAACTGTGGCTTTTTTGTTGACATAGCAACTGGAAATCCAAAATACTTCCACATCGGCGACTTCAGTGAAAGAGGAGGGGGTTCAAGTTCTGTCTATGGGTCTCCTGCATCTGCAGTTGCCATTGTTGGAAGAGTGGCGTAGCCCCTTTCAGGAATAGGGCGGTGCGTGAGGTGTGTGTGCGTAAGGTGTGAGTGGGCGAGCGAGAGTGAGGGAGCGTGCGTACGTGCGGACAGTGAATGAATGGGAGAGGAAGGAGAAGCGAAAGCGAAAGTGACGCCCACATTGAGCCACTCCCCGATCTGCGTTCTGCAGCCAGGGGTACTATTATGATTTCCTGACCAGCTTAACACATGAAAGGGAGTTCACCCCGAAGGTAAACACAAACATCGTCCCTGGAGGAAATCATCTCCCCTGTGCTTCCCGACCACGGTCCAGGAGCCAAACAGGAATGGTGTAACACCATGCTATCATTTGGCTGGCTGTAGCTAATAGCTACTGGCTTAGCTAGTAGCTAAGTTAGAGGAGGTTGACTCACAGCACTTCAACACGTGTGTGTTTTTTTTACGCTTGGCAAGCTGACCGGATGTCACATGGGGGCGTGGCAGCATCGACGATTCCATTTTTTAATTCGAAGTTCGAGATTGTGACTAAATTTCGGTCGATTTCGATTTAAAATCGAAATCGTGAAACCCTTAATCATGATACAGGGGTTTTTACAAGACATCATCTAACGATACACCATAGATACATCACACTCTGTCTAACTCAAGTCTACAAAATAACCCTCAACAAGCAAGGTGCAGGATTTGTGTCTTTATTCATTGCATCGTAGCATCAGTTTCACAAAATGTGACATAAACAATGTATAAAAAAGAGAGTAGGGTCCTAGCTTAGTGGCTCTTTATCAATTACAGTGGCTGCAACCTGTCCATGGACATGTGTATTTCCACCTCCTGCTGCTGCCTTTCCATTATTCAGTTCATATTTGTGCCATGTTGGAGATGTTACTTGTTTTGAATTAGTAAGGTTAAAATCTTCCATAAAAGTGACATATTTTTCAGTCATGCGACCGACACGTAAAACTATTCTCACAGTCATGCAGAGATGCTTGACTGTGATGAAAGTGATACTGTGAAGAGTGCTTACAGTGCTTACAGTGTAGTGGTGATCAGTGTTTTCGATGGGCCTGCCATCCCTCTTCCAGATGACATTAGGTTCAGGGTGTCCCACTGGGGGGCCACAGTTTAAGACAGCCACTTCCCCTTCTGCCACCTCCACATCACTGGGCTGCACAGCGAACTCCTCCTCCAGCACTACAACAACAGAGTCAGAGTTACCCCTCAGTAAGTCAACACAAACCATGAAAACTCTACTCTGAACTGGCAGGAGATTCTGAGCCGTCATTTGAAATTAGGTGCCTATCCCTCAGCAAGAGAAAAGGTGGAACAAAACAGAATAAAAATCATATTAAAACATATTCAGCTAAAGACTACCCTTATGTCTTTTGAATCAGAAGCTTTGTTTGTCCCGCAAACGGGGACATTTCTGTGTCACAGCAGCCAAATGAAAGTAATATTACAATGAACAATAATAGAAAAAAATTAAACAATATAAGAAAAAGGTAAGAAATAGAAATAGACTCCTCTTGTCTCATGGACATGTAGTACATCAATGGCTTCATGCAATGCTCTGTGTAAGGTCCAATACATCCCAGGCTCTCAAAGTTGAGTAAAACATACTTAAAACTGTATAATCACTTTGATACTTTGTGATTTTACCTTACTCATAACTTGTCTTAATGCTCTTAGAGACCCTAACTGTAAAACATAGTTATATATAATGGATGTTCATATGCTCCGTATTTGTGATTGGTGCTGACAGGACTGTTAAAGTGGCACATTCTTAAATCCCAGTCTGTTAGAATTTATGAGAATTCTTCACAAGAAGTCTAAAAGAAGTAAAGCCTCAGTTACACTCATTTATTCAAAACATATATAACATGATTATGTAGAAAAATATTCTCAACTTTTCTTTGTCTGAAAATGACTTTCTGACATACATGAACCATTCATAAAATACACAATATAACAAACTAATAGAAAATAATAAATACTAAATATTTCCTTATTTGGTGCAATAACTACTGTATACTCTATGGTCATTTATTTACTTCATGTCCCCTTCACCCATTGTGCAAGCCCAGTTTTTGACAAAGGAAGGAGTTAACACTAAAATACAGTTGAGAAAAAAAGTATATTTAAGTGAAAGAAATGGCTGCTATTAGTTTTATTTTTTCACTTAGAGCAGTGGGGTTTGTAAGACCCCAAATAAGGATGAAGCGAAGCCAACGATTGCAAAAGGGTTAAGTTAGTGTTTAACTTAAAAACCTGTTTAGAGCATTTTATGGTCAAGGTTGATATTTGCTGCTATCACTCATATCCCATTAATATCATCTAAAAACACAGATACCTGAAAAAACCCAGAATAAGAACTGTCTGCCATCCTGTGCTGCCCTGTCTGTCCAAGTCCTTTAAGGTCGATTATACAACAAGTAGTTCCGACCAAGCAATCTGTTTGGTCAACAAGAATTTAGAACGTGCTCAAATCAGCATGACAGCACACCTGACTCATTACTCAAAATATTACTTCACCAAGTCTGTGGCAACATTGTACCCATCTCCATGGCAACATTGTAACTGTCAGAGCTGGAGTAGGAAACAGTGGAAAAATAGGCTACAAAATGGATCGGTTTGTTGTTAATTTGATTTATTTGGCAGTCTAGTTTGGATAAATCTGGAACTTTTGTTCTTTATAATTAGATAATAATAACATAAAAATTAAAGAAGTCCAAGCTGTGTTTTTTTAAACATTATTTTATTACTCATGAAAATAAATCACAAACCACCTGTCAAGCTACCAAAGTCACATTTATAGAATAAAGTGTCCTGTTTTAGCCGAGAGGGTAACTTATTCCCTTTGGTGTGAGAGAAACTATTGTGACCGCGGTGAAAACGTTTTATAAAAAATATAAAAGAAAAAAAATCAACATCTTTGTTATAACTTGGGCGATAAAAATAAGCATTTTCTGTTTATCTGTGCAGTATTGACTCAGAGTTCACTCATCTGGGACTAGAAAATCCTTTCTGTTGCTAGGTATGCCCTATACACAATCATTAGAGTGAAAATATTTGAGTGAATAGGTTTTCTCCACAGAAGAAAACTGCTGGTAACAAACACTTGGAGCTGTTTCTGAGCCATAATCAAAAGACAAAACCAAAGTTCATTTGAACTTTCCTTCATTGCCATTTTGTCAACTGCAGCTTTAAGTGTCCTGTAGAGACCCCAAGACAAGCAGCTATTGCATGTTGACTGCCACACTGGGATCCAGATAAGTAAACGGTGAGGGTCCGAGGTCAGTTAGCACCACTGATTGACCCCGTCCTGTCCAGCAAACATTGACATTGGAGCTCTGTACCCTTTCTGTCTCTTTCACCACATAAATCTTCATCAGCCCATCAGAATAAATATTCCTAGTAGATGAGCATGAACAAAAATGGCAGGATGTGCTAAATATTGCACTGAACTTTTCTTGCTGAAAAATGGAAACTAGTGGAAAACCAAGAAAGCCACCCTACAGAGGAAACACATTTTGGACATTTGAATCCGCGATCCCTTGGACTTAGATGTTAGATGCTTTGACTTGTGAATATGTCTGAACAGCAGAAAGATCTGGGACATGGATGGACATGCCTGCAAAAGTGAAGTGAAATCTATATTTGGTATGATTGATTAATTTTACTTTTCAGAATTTTTTTCAAAAGAAATGACAATGTAATATTCATGATACTGAGCATTAGTTTTCTCTTTGTGTTTTAGGAAAGATTGGTGAAAACCTTACTAACAGAGATTAAATATGATGTCCTGTTTTATTTTTTATTTATATGATTTATGGACTACCTGCACCTTTACAATCTATGAGGATCCCCCATTCTTACCTGCAATATACAGAGATGCATTACGGCTGATGGCCGTGCCAGCACTGTTCCTGGCCACGCAGGCGTAGACACCCTCATGTGACTGACCTCGGCTTCCTTCTCCCACACTCAGGAAGAAGAGGCTCCCCTCTAGCAAAACCAGTGGCTCCAAATGTCCATCTGCATTCAATGTTTTCAGAGGCTGGCCGTTTCGCAGCCACTCAATGGTTACTTTTGGGGTGCCATCTGCCCGGCAGGAGAGCGTGGCGGGATTCCCAGCTTTCACCACAACATCAGACGGGTGGAGGACAATGCGGGGTGGCATATCCTCTCCACGAACTCTGTAACCTGAGGAGATGACAGATTTGTAGAAAATGTAAAGAGCATCCAAGTGTATATCTAGTAGCAGAGCAGTGACAAAAGTGTGTATTGTAGTTCTGTTTAATCACATTAAATGAACAGTTCAGATGTTTCCATCATGCGGATTGAAAGTTTGGTGAAATTTCATAGTCCACAAAAGATTTCTGGAGCTGCACATCAAAACAGTGTTACAGCATTTTCCTAAACAACTGAAGGTACATGGGGACTTGTTTTAAAACGTAAAAAAAAAAAAAGACATGAACAGAAAACAAGTTATGGCTGGAAACAAACTGTTTGGAAAAGACGTAATTTACACCTTAGTCACGCTGTCGAGCTCATGCACCTACTTGAGAAAGGTGCGTGCTAAAACTTGAAGATTGCTCCTTAAAAAGGTTGTAAATAACATCTTTTCAATGTGTTTTCTTTTTTGGGGGGGTTTTCCCCATCAGCTTTAACTGTTTAGGAAAATGCTGCAACACCTTTTCTGTGAATCGCCATAAATGTTTTGTGGACTACAAAACTGTATTTAAATTTTTGTGTAAAAGTATGTCAAGTATTGCAACAGTGCTTAAAACTGAATCTGTGGCCGGCCATTACTGAATGATTGTAACTTACATAAGACTTTTATGATGACAACGATGAAAATGTAACAAATGTCGATCGGCCATGTGTGCCTGATACCCAATATGCTCAATAAGATCAGAATCTGCACTGATATCAATTTAATAGATTTGATCTCACACATCAGAAGATAAGAGTATACAATACAAGTATCATTTTGTTTTGTATTGAGAAGCCACACCCAAACAGCAGCACCTAGCACTATGCATCACCACCTCTGGGTTAATTTTATCTGGCAACAGAACACCCACAACAAACAAGGTTAAGCCTTGCTACCAACAAACAATGTCTGTTTGCATCCAGCAGCTATGGAATGCCATTGTTTGAACTTCCCATGAAGCTGCATGACCACACTGAAGGAAATGGGGAGACTGTGATCAGCTTCCTGACAGGAGAGGAAGCTCGAGGGTCTCAGGAACATCAACCCTAACAAAGGCAGACTCGAACTCCCCCATCAATAGCATATCCGCTACAGAACAAAAGACATTGTGGAATTTTACCATGGACTTGTTTTGACTGATTTGCAAACAAAAGGGAAAATTCAAAAATGATGTTGCAATTTCATGTCAGAAAGGCCATAGGTTTTTAAGGGTTTGAGAGGAACATTCACAAAGGCTACGTCCCGCCTCATACACTCACATTTTTTTTTTTTTTTGATAAAATCTGAAACTACTTGTTGCAAGCTGATTATTAATTCAGAAACAGTCACTGCCAAATCCTTACAAAGTAAAATGAGGTACCAAAACGTTTGAAAAAGATGAAAAAAACACCAAAGCCTGTAGATGCTCAAGAGCCACACACATTAAGAATCATCTACGAAATGTTGTTTTTTTCCTAATCTGGCCAAATATTTTTGGCTGCCTTAAATAGGCAGGAACAATCAACAAAGGGGTTGTACTCCTTGAGCTGTTCCTTCATTCACTATAGCCGGAGATACCTTTAAATTAAAGCTAACAATAGCCTGTTTAACCTCATTGTCACTGAGTAAAGAATAAAAAGAGGATGCAGCCAAAACATCAATGCATCACAAGTCAAAGTGTTCATAGGGCTCTGTGCATTCCTTTAAGCTGTTTTCTCAGGAGGAAGGTTGCGATGAGGATGCTTCAATGTGTTTGAAAAAAGTATTCAAAACGTGTGGGAAAGCAAGGCAGCCTCCAGCCAAACAACACACCATCACACTCAACCCCTGTGCCCCACATGTTGGCACAAAGACCTTGAGAGGTTCTGTTGTGTGTCAAGCTGAGATGACTGGTCCTTTAGTTGGTCAATTAGTGGATCAACAGAAAAGTCAGTGACAGCAAATCAGATAATTAATCATATATTTAAGCAGGACCCACATTTCACTGTAAAATTCTCATACCTGCTTATTTGCAGGGGTTTAGTCTTTTAAAGTGAATATCTTTGAATATCTGACATTATTCACCAAAAACTGACAACACTCAAATGATAACATTAAGTATGAGCAATCAATAATAATAAAAAATAATAATAACTGGTAGTTTCAGCCGTTTTCAAGGATTTATGTTGACAGATTTGCTAAGGATTTCTCAGATTTTGCCAAATACAGTGCAATGTGACCTACAAGTGAAACCTCTGGTCACTGTTTTAGTTCTTTGATACATGAGGTGAAGTGTAGTCTATTTCCTGCCAGTTAGGCTACTATTTAAAACAAAGAATGAGCAGGCAGTGTGGGCATCATCCCTGGTGGTTTCAACTGATGACCCATCACCTAGCATTCAGTTTCAACACTGATGCACATGATGAGGAGGTGCTGAAGACAGAGAGCCAGCAGCAGCCACAGACTTAATGTGTAATATTTATTAAGTTTCGGACTTCATCAAATCCATGTGGTAAAAAGACTATCACCGCCATTTTAAGACACGTAACTAGTGTATAGTAGGTTTCGATCAGATTGTTTGCTGTGCTTAAAGGTTGTGGCATTAAGTTAACACGTGAATATAATAACTAATTGAGTATTTTTCTGATTCTGAATGATTCCGAAACCCAAACGTACTCACCTGACAGAAGAACTCCAAACACTGGTAACAATATGCTCATGAAAACACCTCTGGTCGTCATCACTGATGTTCAGCCAAGCTAACGTTAACAGTCATACAGATAGCTTAAAGTTACTTCACCATCCGGCTACCGTTAATAAGTTTTTTTTAAATATATATATATTAAGCTAGCCAGGCAACTGACTTTTACGCTTAATTTAACTGAATATCCAACCAATATCTCCTTTCTTTTGTTTCCAGCGACAACGACATTCTAACTTTCATGCCAAAAACACTTAAAAATGCCGTCCCGTAATATCAACGCCAACTTGAATTCGCCGTCAGTAACCGCACCAACGTCAAGGTAGTAGCAGTCCGGAGCTTCCCGTCAGTCAGCTTTTCAAAATAAAACAGTCGTTGACACAAGTATGCTCCGCTGGTACTAAAAGGGCACCGTTTATAAAATAACTCAAGTAATTTGATTTAATTCTAATGTGCCATATGATTTTGTCACATTGCACCCCCCACGGTGTTAGTTCTTGTTTTTTTTTTTTTTAATTGCCTGCGACTAATTCTCTCAGTTTTAATTTGAAGACAGTACCTCCAGCTTCCGGCAATATTCTACCTTGCCGTACCAAAAATCGACATGACGCTCAACAAGTGGTCAATGTGAAATTATAATAGCGTGTGGAATCTGACAGATGACAATGAAACATCTATCTATCTATCTATCTATCTATCTATCTATCTATCTGTTTGTCTGTCTGTCTGTCTATTTATCTGAATGTGCATGAAAAAGTATTGATATTATTTTTTATCAGCTCTCATAAATAAGAAATTTAATTAAGGTATAAATCTATTTATTATATATTTCCTGGTGGCTTGGTAATCTTCTCCACTTCCTCGACAGATGCACCATCAAACTGAGGGAATTAGCAGAATTTCCTACCCTGAAATCCCAGAAAATGTGATTGTTGCTCAAACTATTGTGTTTTTCAGGGTTATCTAGTTAAATAAAAAAGTTGTAGAGGATGCATTCATTCTTGCTGTCTTAACATAAATCACACTTCCATCTTTTCAGTTTATTTGTGACAGTTTGTGGCAGCAGCTCACTGCTAGGGAGGCGGGAGGGTTGATTCTCCCATGGTTCTAAACAATAGCAGGAAATGATGTATCTGTAGAGTATTTCATCTCTCAGATAGCAGCTTGTATTAAGGGGCGGTGAATGTCGAGTGTTTTGTTTGAATATGTATTGCACATTAGCTGAATGATAGGATGTTTTTTTCTTGACATAGGTTATCACAAAAAAAACTGAAATCACTGAATTAAAAGAAAACTCACTTTAACTTGTAGATAAAAACATACAGATTGTGTGTCCCATTCCCATTCTACACAATAATTTAAAGCCTGGTTTAAGTATGTTGGTTGTTCGCACTGTTAGAGCCAAAATAAGTCGGACTCGACTTAGATTGTGCTGTTGGTCAACACAATTGTCCCACAATGCAATCTGGAAGGGAGCGGTGCCCCTTAAAGCTACAAGAAGTCCAAATAAACAACACATTGGTTTAATTTCTGGGTATTTAATTCTATCTTTCCATTTAATGCTACTTTATACTTCTACTCCACAACAATTCACAGGCAAATATTGTATTTTTTACACTACATTTCTTTTGACAACCTTATTCATTATAGTTACTTTACAGATTTATTGTATTTATTAAAAACACAAAATATTAACACCAAATAAGTTATGATGTAATATTAAAGATTAAGATCCCTCAGGGGGACATTTTACCAGTCACCCAGCAGACAAACTGTAGTAGTCAAGCACCTTAACGAGCTTCAACTTTTAGGTGACAAACTCATTTATGCATGAATAATTATAATGGAATAAAGTGTAAAAAAGTAATGCAATCTAGCTAAAATATGACATTGGGAAGGATAGAAAAAAGACAAAAAAAAAACAATCCAGATGCTGAGTTACTTCCAAGTCCTATCACAGCAAAAAAAGGGCGACCCAGAAATAAGTGGACTGCCACTAGTTCATTCCGTCCAATGGCTCACATAAATAACGTATTGTTTAGTGAGCTGTTCATTGTGAGGCTCAGAAAAGCCCGAGGCTAAGTGATGGATGTTTATATTGATCGAACAACTTGGGCTTGATGGCCCCGGCATCGGCCAGCTTTCAGTCTGCAACAAAAGGTTTAGAGAGGATGAAGGATGAGTCCCGGCTAAACACAACCCATGGGAATGGTGCTGGGCTGAGATGTGCCGAGGGAAGGAACCTCTTTCAGGCTGTAGACCAAAGGTCAGGAGAAGTATTGGAACGAGCATAGAGGGCGGGATGGAATACGAAAAAGAAAGAATGTGTCAGCTATAGTGAGGAATGTGATAAAAAGTGACTTCAGAGTAAATTCAGAGTGTAATTCAAATGTGTTTTGTAAAGGAATCAACAATCACTGTCAACATGAAAGACTTCTTTAAGCTTGTTTAAGCAAAAGTGTATTCTGGATTGTGACACGCTGTACCTCTGTTTCCTAGTGACCCAGCTTGATTGGCAGAATGAAAGAAAAAGGGTGACAGCACAATGTTTATCTTCAGTTTTCCTTTCAGACAATTATGACTGCATTCTATTATGATCACATCGGGGAACACTTCATAATACCCAGCATTTACAAATGGTACATTTCTGTTAATTCAACTTCAGCTAATGGTTATTTCAGGTGAACAAACAATGGCATGACAATCAATAATGTTATATGCAATGAAGTGAGCAGATCACTGTTCTGTTTTTAATTGTGCACAGTTAGAGCGTGATTGCGATCTGCACAGTAGCTTTAAGCTAATAGCTTTCCAACGGTATCAAAGGACATTTCCTGAAAGAAAGTTTAACCCAAACTGTTGCCTTTAGCATTTGTTTCAGTGCAAAAACCCACTTAACCTTGTTTTAACATATTGACGCTTCATAGTGTCTTCTAATCATTTTGCATTTCAAAATTATTTAAACTCATGACATGTTTCAGTAATCTACTACAGACAATGTCACATTAGATCCGTTATACAACACAATGGGTGCTCATATGATGTTCTGTATTCGTGTTCAGTGTAGACAGTACGTTTTACACAGTGTTACCTCTCCCAAGACTCAAATCAGATTTGTAAGTTACAGTATGCATTCATTTACAACCATCACTGATAATAGAATAGAATATACTTTATTGTCCCCTCGGGAAACTTGTCATGCACTCAAAGTGCTTAGTTCAAAGTAGTAGCTGCCCTTACAGACGATAAATACACATAAATTACACATAAATGGCTGATTTGGTTTGGTTTAAAGTTGTTATAACATGCTTTATAAGCATTTGTAGAGGTTTTTATAGTATACTTAGACTAAACTAGAAGTAGAATTTATTCTGGCTATTCAAATAATGTTTATAGATTAATTACACAGTATTTATCTACCAGTTCAAAGTATAATAAACATCAGTTGCAACTTTACAATAAACACATGCTCAATAAATGGTTTATGATGCATTTTAAAGTTAAGTAATTATACATTTAACATTTATTAATTATGATGAAGTGTCACCTCATCCAAGCTGCAAGCTCAGTTTGTGGCAAAGAGTCACCACTTCACTACCTTTCTACATCTTGGGTTTTAATGATGTCACCCTAAAAATAATATTTCAAAGCGAAGAAATTTGTTATTTATTTGATTATTATTATTATAATTTCTTTTCCTTTTTTTTTTTTTTACATATACAAACGTGGAGTCTGTGGGACACCAAACAAGGTAAGTAAGATCAATGTCAGAAGGGTTAAGACATGTCTAATTTTATTCATATTTATTTTTATCTTTAAATAATTTCGTACGTGGTCAAATGACTCAGTTTAGCAGCTGATCTTAGCTCATGAGATGCTTAAGAGGAAGTCTACCTAGTATTGCACTGCAACGTATATCCAAAGACCTTGCATGACAAATCATGCACCTGTCCATGTACAGCAGGTGGCAGCTCATCAGAATTGTGTGCCTCCAGTCTGAGAAGTTGTCAGAGTTAAGGACTCACCTTTCCTGCGATGTGGCCTGCTCCTGTGATGCGTGTGCTTGTGTCCGTCACCGTGACGAACATGCTCCTTTACCCGGCTTTTTGACCCCCTGTTTGATCCTGTCTCTGTAGGACAGATGTCCTGGCACGTGCACCTCTGTGAATACTCTGCCCAGGTGTAGAAGCAGGACACCCAGAGAAGCCACGCATTGACCTGCATCTTCAGTCAACGCTTCCTGGATGCCAGAACTGAACCCCTACTGCAGCTCCTCTGTATCATCCATACCCTCAGCAAATACTGACTTTCCCTACTGTGGTATCCCACAAACATGTGACCTGTCCTATACACCACTTGTTAATTGGAAATAGTCAAACACTATGTTTTCTTCATATTCCTTAAACATGGCTGTGTGCTCCTCTTCCCTCCCTCTTTGATTTGGCTCTCTTGGTCTCCCCATCGCCCTCCTCTTTGGGTCCTTTTTTCCCCCCGAGGAGGGGGAAGCTGGGGGGAAACAATGATCAAAAAACAAGTTTCAGACCTCATGCTGAGCGAATAGTGAGGGGAAGGGGACCAAGGGGTACTGTCTTGTCCAACAACATCTGTGCCATTCATTCTGCATGGAATGGGGGGGGGGGGGGGGAGAAAACAAGGCTCAGTCTAGGGGAGGAGGGAGGTGAGAGGAGGTTGAAATAAGGGGGAGGTAACACAGAGAGGCCTGTTTTCCCAAGTCAGAAAGGTTTCATTAATCAAATGTCTCCCATGTGACCAATCAAATGCAGCAGAAAAGTTTTGGATTATATAAAGCATCACCGAACATAAATGTGAGAATATAATATCTAAAGACTGGCGCTCCCAGAAAAATATGGAGTAATTCAGTTTTTTCCTTTGATCAAATTGAGAAAAAAAATGTTGTTTCACAAAGTACAATTTGCATTTTAAGTCCACATTCTCAGATGTTAATTAATGCACCAGAAGAATGTTTTCTCTTTTGATAAACAACAGCTTCAAAAAGACAAAATGGGTACAAAGGCTTCTTTTTCTTTCACTGCGTTGCTTTAATGTGACAACTCACCCCCCTCCAACTCAATACCCAACCTCCCACCAGTCAACTAGCCAAGCAAATTTGTAGCTGCCTGTCTGCACAGTATGAGTCTCATACATCATCTTGGCTCGCCCGTAAGAAGCAAACAAAAGTACCGAATCAACCTTGTCAGAATGTTCTGCTTTAATTTCAAGCACAGTCAGTTTGTCTGGTTTGAGTGGACTCCTAGAGTGTACAGAGATTACACTTCTGATTTGGTCCTTATTTCATCTAACTGTAAACAAAAACGAACGGGGCTCCACAAATTGTGTTGCAGATAGTTCGAGGCTTTGGCCATTTTTCTGTGTCACATCAACTCAAACTGAAACCGACTTTTCATTGGTTGTATACACCGAGCATGTATAATAAATTGATGATTGGAATTTCACAAAATAGTTTTAATTGTAAATAACACCCATTTTCCACGCAGAATTATTGAAGAACTATCCTAAAATAATGAACTCTGTTGCAGGATTCATTAGACAGATAGAAAATGATCAAGTTCTGAGTGGACTGTTGACTCTTTCTATATCAAAGACAGGCTCTATAGACATGTATCCCACACACTGTACAGTACATGTGCATTCTTCTCCCATTCAGTACTAAGAGAGACCAATATTAAGACTAGATGAGGCAAATAGTGGCTCATGGGCCTTTAAACAACAATATTTGTCCCCTCGATGAAAGTTGAAGCTTCCCTTCATAACTACATAAAAACCTCTACCGTTACGTTATTTTAAAAGATCTACTTGGAATGTAAATGCATGGCTGGTTTAAAGCCCATTGAATATGACCTCATAACATCTAACACTGGCATGCAAGGGGAGTGTGATATTGTTCTGCGCCAGGCTGTTTGAGCTGCTGGGTCTAATTAAGTTGTTAAACTCTAATAAAATAGATAAACAAGGATGGAACTTAGATTTAGAGCACATACATCTACCAAGGCCCAACAGTTCCCTTTCATTCAATCAATATCCAACTTGATACAATCTAGAGTGCTATATCACTCTAGATTTAAACCACCCATAACTGTTTAACCATCATTCACTGTAAGCGCACAAGATCTACGGTCTTCCTCAGATTGCACTCACACATGAATATCAGCCCCTCTAATTAGGTCTGATTTTTTTTTTATTATTATCAAGATGCATGCATTATTCCATGAGAAATTTAAAAAAATTTAAATTCCATGGAAATCCGTTTAGTTGACTTTGTGTAATCATGCTGACAAAACAACCAACCGAACATCAAACAGACATGGGTGAAAAACATAACCACTTTGGTTGAGGTAATAACACAGAAAAATAATATAATCCACTTCACTTTAAACAAAGTTTGAATTGTGCAGTGAAACTTGTTTGATTAAAAATAGATCTGTGTTAATTATGCCACCATTAAAGAAAAATGACAAACATGTGGATCATTAATCGACAAATTATCGTCACTCATCTTGTTCAACATAAGCTGCTGTAACTTTGGCCTAAAATTACAAAAATATTGACAAGAAAATATGCCTGTAATTCCACTGCACCGGTAAAACATTCCAATGGTAAGCCAGCGTTCCCAATAGGCCACATTTTAAATTGTCATAGTGGGAAAAGCACATATGTCTCTAAGGCTACGTTCACACTGCAGTTACAAGTTACCTGAATCTGATTTTTTCGCTCATATGTGACCCATATCTGATTTGCTTTTGACAGTGTGAACAGCACAAGTCGCACTGAATCTGACATTTTCTAATCAGATTCAGGCCACATTTAAATGTAGTACTGAATCGGATACGTATCGGATTTTTTTAAATGCGACCGCAATCTGAACAGCCAGGTCGCATTTAATGCGACTTTGACGTCATTCTGACCCGCGCTGCACTGTTTTGTAAATGAATGACAAATAAAGTTGGTTGAAAAAAAGTGTGCCACAGGCAGGAGCGAGCGGGAGCCACAAACATATCCTTCGTGATATCACCCGCTCACAAATTTGCCGGCTGCCGCCACACACTGTTTTTAGCATTAAGCCATACAGTCCCACGTTACCAGTTGCCATTGCCATGTTCGCTTCCGTAAACATGGCTGTGGCGTGATGTCATCAATGATCAACTGCGCATGCGGGTCACTTCAGGAGCGTTCACACAGCAATCCGTAGACAGGCCGCATTTAAAGAGGTAATGTGAACAGCCAAACGAAAAATCGGATTTGAGCAATAAATCGGAATTGTGCATTAAGACCTGCAGTGTGAACGTAGCCTAATAATTTTAAAGACGCCTCTGTACTATTCAAGGGTCTCAGTAAGCCATGGCAGTGTGACAGTGTGCCAGTGAGCCAACGAGAATACTACCACGATCCTGAAAGTGATACAAATCAATAGAATGAAGAATTTTATCTATTTTATTTACACTTATTCTTTTTCCACTGTGATCTGTCAAAATATCTGCAGTGGAGAAAGGCCTATACCAGGATCTACTGTTTGAGGACTCAGCACGCATGTTGAATGCCAGCAGATTTAATCAGTTACATCTTTGTTTGACAAAATGTCTCCTGTGAGTAAGGTGTATGCTCTCCTGGATTCTGCAACTTGAAGCTATGTCCTATGATACAGAAGAACCAGGATGTTAAAAAAAAAAAGTACAGGTGAAACAACTTCACTGATGATGCCCTCAGTTCCATCGAGTGTCCCACTAAGCTATGTTAGTAAGCCAACATGTACAACATCAAGACCCTAAAACTAGCTCACCGAAATTGAACACAGTTGTTTTTAATTTTATCAATAACACCTGAGCTTGTATTTTTATGACAAACCACTATGTCTGCTCTTCATTTCATTACCTCTTTGGGCTTCAAAGAGAGTCAGTGTACAAGTTTAACGGCAGGACTCAAGGTGTCTTCTACTTCACTCCCAAGTCCATTCTCAGTCTCTTTACACTGGAGGTTCAATGTTCCAACATAACACCTGTGTAAGTCACCTATTGGACGATGATTAGTTGCCAAAACAGGTGTGATGTCGCAAAACAGTAACTGTCCTCCTTTGGTGGATTAATGCGAAAACAGTCTTCTAGTGTAAAACTCACTTATACATGTAAAGGTTTAACTGGTAGCCATTATAATTTAATCATTTATTTCCAGCCAGTCTACACCAGAAAAACAACCACATAGGTTGATTGTAAAAGAAGCTTATTATGACCCATACTGATGTTTTGTATCAGGCATTAACCGTACAAATGAAAATGGCAGCAAAGGAGGAATTTAGGTGACACAGTTAAAAGAGGTACAAAATCTGCATGAGGGTTGGACAGGTGGGTTACACAGACACAGGACTTTCACCCAGGAGATCTACTGAAAATCAACGGTGAGTTATAAATTGGTGATGTCAATTACGTCATGTACATGATGTAAATTCAATTAACATACATTACATATGTTATATATGTACATAAGTAACAAACTTACCATAACGCGAACCAAGACCTTTTCCTAAACCAAGTAGTTTTGGTGCCATTGATGGGTTATATACTGTATATCATTTTGGGAGTCATCATTTTGACAATTGAGATATTCAGACATTTAGGTTAACAGGATGTGTGGATATTTTATATAGTGATGCTCAAATATATAAAGATTTGATCTAATATAAGCATCAGGTCATTGCATCATTGCATTACTTTTGATAGTATTCTATGCCAAACTGTACCTAAAGGTAAGCCGATCCAAAAGCTAAGATACTAAAATACTGGCCAGTCGGAGAATATGCAACAACTGAGCATGCTCTGACCACTGTGGCCACCCATGTTAAATTGTGAACTTTTTCTTTGATCAGTGTAGCCATTGCCTTTCTACGCCTGGCCAGTATTCAATCATGTCTTCAGCGCTGTCAAAATGGAACCCCCATGGGGTCGAGCTTTGGCCCGTGATGGGGCATCATGTCCAAGCAGCGGAGGGCTATTGGTGAGCGACCTGACCTCTAATCTGGGCCTTCATCGTCCCCCCGAGAGGCAGGGCTTTGGGGTAATTCTCTCCTGAGAGAGAGAGGTAAAAGGCCAAGGCAACACCAGCATCTCAGTTTGAGGATTTTGCCCCCCTGGTGTGTGTTGCAATCATAGCATCCCTTGGCTATATACAAAAGTGCATAATAGAGCACGACCAGGCGGCGCTGAGAAAAAACCTCTTCTTGGCCCCAAAACTGCATAGCTTGTTGCTCTGGTGACAAGGCCTCAGTTCATTTCCACGTTCCATCACCGGCTCTTTCATAGCTTAGTGAAATACCCAGCCAGTGAACTCTAGTGTTTTTTGTTTTGCCAAACATCCACTTGTTGGCTAATAAACCATTCTTTAATCCAAGCCTACATGAGGATTTAAAATGAACTGCATTTAGTTTTACCCCATGAAGGACTCATCAAGTTTTATTTACCAAACTTCCTGAAAGGATGGCAAACATTGCCATCTGCTTGATTTCACATGAACTGAATCGCATTCTTTTGGGATAAGTGCACCAACTTTCCCCGAAATCCTTTTCAGTGTTTTGAGAGCTGGGTGGGGTGGTGACGGTATCCATATCACTGGGATGGCTGGGATGGCTGAGGATGTGAACGGCAAGCCAGAAGTTCTGCTTGAGTGCATCTGAATGCAAGATCTACCAGAGAGGAGCACACCCCGTCCCCTTTGCAGTTTCAAACCAGGCACCCTGAGCTTTCTGCTCACACCTCTTTGCCCTTGCAATGCTCCCCCTTTCTCTATCTCGCCCGCCCCCATCTCTTTATATGTCCAGCTGGCTGCGCCACAAAGACTGTCTCCCAGTTCCAAATGATCCTCAAACCCCCACATGCTTTGTTCTGCTCATTTTCCCACTCCCCAGAGACGGAGTTTAGATGCAAAAATTAAAATGAGGAAAGGATGGAGGGAGCGAGGAAGATGGGGGAGAAAGATTAAAAAGGTGAGGTAAAGAGACAGTGCGTGAGAACGAGAGAATAAACCAAGCAATACTGTCAGATCTTCTAGTCCCGCACTTCAGGGACTGCAGAGACCTTGAGTTTGTAGACTCCAATACGGCGAGGAATTGGAGTAAACATCTTTTGCAATGTGACCTTGAATTCTAAACTGCATGTGGATGTTTGCAAAAAAAAAAGTCATTTGGTTGTCGAAGTGGAAGAACCAAAGTGTTTCTGTTGAAGTCACGGAATATTTGAACCATCTCCTTCAGTTTCAGTGCACTTAAAACAACTCGTCTCTCAGTGCGGGGGCTAAGATCATGTTTTGCGGTAATCATGCGGTCAATTACAGGCAACAAGTCCCTCCAGGTTGAAAGGTTTTAGATCCCCTATCCCACCCTGCTGAAATCCCCCCAGTTTCCCAGCTTGTGTGAAATCATGCGGTGGATTGTTGTGCAGAAAAAGGACCACAGTATGGAGATGTGGGCCGGAACTAATAGGATTGGTTTTGATTCATTAGATTCTCTTTCATCATCCTGGTTGGAATTCCACTCCACGTCTCCTCGGGCTTCACACTTTTAAAATGGAGGTGGGAGGGGGGCAAGTGTTTATAATTGAGCCTCTAGACTGCAAAAGCTCATTACTCTCTATGGAATCATTTGGTTATTTATACCCCATGGAATCAGCATCATAACCATATGAATGCCGCACTGTGTTTGTCAAAGCACTGACAGCGCAGAACAGGATATGATTCAATGGTAGGCAAAATGTGTAACAGAAATATAGAATAGCAGTTCACAAAGGCATAACACAATGATATGTGTACAGTAGCTTCACAATACCTTTTCACAGAGAAAGCTACAAATTGGGAGACGTTTGACAAATTTTCCAGCCCAGAGCATGCTGAGCATGAGTTGTAGGAAAATGTTTCCATCTTCATTAATCCCTCCTGTTCTCACTTAAACTAACATTGTACAGTCCTGCCCAGCAGCGTTGATGATCTTTAAAGAATAGTTGGACATTGGGAGAAAATCACATATTCTCTTGCTGAGAGTCTGAACACACATGTAGTTTCTGCCACTAAACCCTCCCGAAGGCTCTCCACCAAAACAACTTTTGCTGGATGTTGTGTGAGGTGGGCCGAGTGGAGCGGTGGGCAGAGCCAGTCCTTCTGAAGGACTAAGCACCTGGCGTCACATTTGATTCTGCACTGAACTGTATCTCAGAGCTTACTTTTAAACCTTTTGGGGTTGGAAAGGGGATTTATCTTCACTTCCGGGTATCAACCTGACAGGAGCAGCAGCGATTGCCTCCATTGTCAGGTGTTTAAGTACGGTGTACTTGACCGTATTACTTCATGAATGTAATGTTACAAAGAGGAGAGGGGACAAAGAAGAGTGAGAACTAGAGTCTCTGGTGAGTGCTGCGGTGAACGAGAGGTTGACCTGAATCCAAACACAGAGAAACACACACACACACGTACACTAACTGAATGTTATCTATCTGTCCAGTTTATTTTCTTACTCAAAATTGTCCTTAAGTACAGTACTTGAGTAGATATACTTACAACTGCCTCAAAACTGTACTTAAGTGAAGTACTTGTGTAGATGTACTCACATTCCACCACCAGTTGTTTGACCACTCAGTCGAAACCATTTGAACACCAGTAACCAACCTTAACTGAAATGCTTCTAAAATAACGGTTAACACCATACAAAAGAATCCAAAAAATGTATTCTTTATTGTAAATGATTATAGTCTAAAATGGATATTTTGAATTTGTTTATTTATTTTATTTGTAGGGGATCTGGCACAAGTTAAACACAAATGTTACCATTTAATGTATTGTGCCATTATAAGCTTAAAGCTAATTTCCATCCAGTGTCTTACCTATTCCATTTCATTTTTCATATCTAATGGAGAAACATTTATTAAGTCTAGATAATTTCAACTCACAGTAGGCAACACTGTAATCCCTAGGCTTTAAACAACAGTAAATGGGACACATTTAGAATTTGAATTAAGTTCTTTCACTTAATACACTGGGTCATCTTGAGTTTAATATGTGTCATGTAATGTTAGTAACATAATAAATGTTTACCTTACCTGACGGTACCTCAGGAGTCATGTATTACGAGGTCAGGTGATATAAAAATAATACAAGTCAGTGTGGCAATATTAATATTTGATTATATTAAAGGTTTTGCAAAAGGATTTACAAAAGGTTGACATTGTTTCAATGCTGGTAGAAAAGGAATTACTGTACTGCTTCACACATATCAAATTAAAAAACCATCATATATAAAATGATACAAAATATAAATAAACAACCGGGTACTGTTGAATATCTCATTTCTGTTGGTCGTCCATAAACAGTCAACAACCTGCAGACATTTGGCCTTCAAGACAACGCTGGCTCTCCTGCTGTTTGTGTTTGGGATGTGTTCTGTAGTCTGTTTCCACATGAAGGGAGGCCTCTCGTCAGCCCTGCTTGTCTTAAGTTGTGTACATCAGTGAAGTGTTCCCAATGCCAGCTCTGACCCTGGCAGCTCTAGTGTGTTCTTAAAGCCTTGGCATAGACTGGCTCCAGGAAATGAAAAGGGAGCAGCATGAAGAACGCCACCAGGAAGACTGCACTCACCACTGCCAACAGTACATAACGGCCGATGAACAAAGTGTCCACTATCTGTGGAGAGAAAGAGTAAATCCCGCCACTGTTATCAGTTCTTCATAGTTACACAGTACAGCTTTTACTTAGTAAATAGCATATTATACATGAGAGAAGCATGGCTGTTCATAAATTCTGTATTTCCTCGATTAGCCACCAGATGTCAGGAGAGGGCTTTCACAAAGGCTGTGCATAACAACCGAGTGTGCCATTGTGTGATGCCCTGAATTGACATCTACTAATAGGCTGACTGACAGACAGACAGATGGACAGACACATGCATGGGAAAATCTCCGAATGTGTTGAATTGAAGGTTTGAATTAAAATGCTAACAAAATAAGTTGATGTTATTCATTTTCCTACATTCCTAAGAGTTGTCAATGCAGGATAACTGATGGTCACCAGAAGTTAAACTGATATGAAAGTACACAGCGAGAGCTCAAATATTTCTACAGCCTTACAGTGTCATTGATAGCGAGCAGTCACCTGGCCCACTCCTGTTGACTGCTGTCATCTGCAGGCTTTGAGAGAAGAGTGCATATTTTGGTACAAGGAGGAAGTTAGATTTAATTTGAGATAATCTTGAATGATAAATTGCCTAACTCTGTGCTAC
Organism: Sparus aurata; assembly: GCF_900880675.1. NCBI lineage: Eukaryota > Metazoa > Chordata > Actinopteri > Spariformes > Sparidae > Sparus > Sparus aurata. The sequence goes on from NC_044199.1 coordinate 18,774,366, forward strand.
AGTCAGCGGAGCTGCTGTTGTGACTGTTCCATCTCTGTGTTGTGTTGGATGTCTCTGTCATTTCAACAGACATCCAACACAACTCAAAAATGCTATGAATGGTACATTTTGGATAGTAAAATGGCGTTTTCCCCACTGTCCTCTTCAATAACTTTTTTTAATATGCATTCGAGATTATAGTTTACTATCAATTTCTAGTTGACTATTTGAGTGAGATGAACATTTACAATATGTAGTGATGCATTGATTAAATGTACTAGATCTGTATCTGCACTGATACTAACCTTATTCAGTAAATCAGCCAGACACCATTGATCCACATTAGTCTAATATTATAGTCAGTGTATTAACATATGCACTTTAAGGTGTCATTTGTAAAACTCCCAAAAAAATAAACTTAACTCCCCCTCAAAACATGGGCGGCAGCATATCAACAGAGTAACAGGGAACCGCTGCTCTTCGCCAGCTATCCATGGCTGTAGCCAGCTAGCATTAGCTAATTAGCTCATGAGTCAGTTAGCTGTGGAGCCAGTCATGCTAAAGTTTGTCTGGACAGAGACCCTCAGATCACAGGGAGAGTCCCTACAGGCAACTGGGCTAAGCTCAACTGGGTTTAGCTGTCTGAGTGTTAATAGGCTGCACACCAGACTGGGGCTGATCACACTGGAGGCATGGCAATGGCAGAGGGCAGACAGAGAGAGTCAGACTTTAGCAGTGAGTGAAGAGCGGCGTGTAGAGATAGAATAATTTATCTCTCGGTGAAATTAGGATTTATTTGACCAACTGAAGGTGATTATGTAAAGAAAAAAAAACTATTTTGGTGAGTTTCACTTTGATTATGTAGAGTTTCAATGAAATGTGTTTCATGATGATTTAACAAGACAATAAAGCTTGACTTAGTTCAGTGATAGAGAGTAACTTGAATTCACACACTGTGCAGTTATATTTCTCTGTTTGGTGAGGAAAGTAGATTTTAGATTATTTCCTTTCTTGACTTTTCATGAGTTTAATTTGTGTATTGATTATACTAATAGCTAAAAGCAAAAACTTGAATTGGATCACTGGTTAGTAAAGGCACTTGCAGAGGGGGGAGCTCAGGATGTTTGAGCACCTGCCCCTTTGCTCCTGATGCCCAAAGTGCCATTTTGTCAAGGCTTAAGTTTTATATTGTGAAGGCCTGCCAATGGCCCTTACAGCCGGCAGTTAACGTCACATGACCACCTTTCATCTGAGGTGATCCGTGACGTGCCTTACGCCAAACTGCAGCCAGTAAGGGTTAGCAGTGGTATTATATGCCTCTGGGGGTGTCATGTGGTGTCTGGCACTGGGATGTTCTGCATGTTGGGGGATGGAGCCTCCATGGATCTGAGCCTGTCCCACAGATCCTTGATCTGATTGGGATCTGTGGAATTTAGAGGCCCTGTCAATACTGCTCCTTTGCTTCGACTAACTGTCCAAAACCATAAGATCCTTAATTTACTGTCATGAAGGACAAAGAGAGACAGCAAAACCACACATTTAAGATTTTTTTTTATGAATAATGAATAAATAAATTAATAATTTATTATCAAAATAGTTCTATAGTCAATGAATTCTCTTATGATCAACTAATCAATAAATTGATTAATCGTTGCAACTCAAGTGCCATGTGTCCCTTTTTAACTCTGAGCACCTACCCCTCCAAAAATCTTTGCACAGCCCTGGCTCAGTTTAAACTGAACTAAACTGAGTTTAGTAATCAGAGGCAGTATGAGGACAGAAGAGTGGCAGCAGTTCATCTGTGGTAATAATCAGGTGTACTGTAAGTGAGCAAGGTATTGAGGGAATAATTTGATATGCAGCATATATGATTGGTGAGTACTTAACAGATTTGACCTTCAACCATATTACAAGCTTCCACGTGTGATAAAAGAGCCAGAGACTCTGACATACAGCCATGTAGTGGTTATTGATTCAAAAAGGAATGTGACTTGTGTGTTGAGGGAATAACTTGGGCAGTGATGTTTTTGAGGACATAGCATGTTGTCCCCTCACAGCTGCTGAAAACTAAATTCTGATTCTGGGGTGCTGGTTGTTTTCTGATCCTGCTGTTCTTTATCAGGATGAATAATCAGTAGGGGTACACAACACTGCAGCTTGTCTGAGTAATACTTCGATTAACAGATCCAAAGCAAACAAGACGCAAGGAAAATAGATCCACAAGATTGGTTTTAGTGTTTCTTAAGTTGGGAGAAGTTTGGTACTCAGAAAGTTATCATTGATAGATGTCATCAACACTTGGCTGATAGCTCTGGGTCAGTGTTTATATAAAGATCATGAGCCAGCCATGAATATGTGAATACAAACTGAGAAAACGTCCTTAAGCCAGATAATACCAGAACAGCATCAGCCCCACTGCTGACTAAAGAGCGATTTCACAGGGACAGTTCTGGAATGAGAGTAAGTGTGTGTGTGTGTGTGTGTGTGTGTGTGTGAGTGTGTGTGTGTGTGTGTGCGCGTGCATGTGTGTATATAAATCTGATGTTGTCCAGGAGAGATGGGGATGATGTATACCATCTCTTATGGATGCATTTAACACATCTCACTTTTTAATTTGCCAATTACACAGCAAGCAGGACCCAACGCGTGGGCCATGTATTATTAATGTGGCATTGAGCACAGGGGTGGGGGCAGGCAGGCAGTGGGTGGGTGGGAGACGGGGGTTTAGTATTACCACCCCCACCCCTTCTCTGGGACTGGCCTAATTGGCACTATGATATTTTACTTTTGTTTAACAGCAAGAGGTTAGATGTGTCTTTCACAGTCTCGACGCATACACACACAGTGGCAAACACACTCATACACAGTCTCTCCCTGCTGGAGAGTAGGATTTCAGCTCTTATTTATTAGATTATGGGACAGATATTCATTTGCAATAAAAATGAAACTCAAAACTTGGTACCATTTACTCGCATACTGTTGTTAAATACAATTCTGAGGTGCTTAACTTGAGCAAACTTCCTCTCCACTATATTCATTGGATACATACATGTTTTGGTTAATTTGCAGATTCAGATTATTAGTGTTTATAGGCTATTAATTGTGACGTGCTACCAATCAGGTGTTGTTGTGCGTGAGATATTGTGTGAAAGGATGTTGCATTAGAGCCAAAGTAGCACATATTTAAAATTGGTTTATTTAATCTGCAGTCTGACACAAACAATCAGTGCGTTTACATGACACCCAAGAAAACCGAATTACTGCGTTAGTCTGACTATGATCGGATTTTTAAGATGCATGTATACACCTTAGTCTGACTAAAATCGGACCGGATTTGTCATAGTCGAATTACACCACGTAGATTATTCGAATGAAAGTCGCATTAACTCCTGCATGTATACGTTTCCAGCGGATCGGATCGGATTTTGCGTTCTGCGCAGGCGCGAGATTTTTTTTCCTGGGGCTGTGAGCCGGAAGTAGATGGACGGCGGCGGCGGCGGCGTCTTTCCTCCGAAATCACCGCAAGAAAGAGCGCCATTGTGCATCTAGTTTGTGTAATTATCATGTACACCATATACGAAGTGTACAAAGATGTAGCTTTGTCTCGCTCTTCGTACGCCATCTTTCTGGAATGCCGAGGCAGCTGGTGACGTAAAGCGGTCAGCCGGAGGTGGCCCCGTTAACACTAGTTGAAATGGGTACAGCGCCACCTAGCGTACCGCGGTATGACATGCTTTCAGCAGTAATTCGATTTTCTCACCGGCATGTATACTCAGATAATTGCAGTTGTCTGATTGAGCAGCATAGTCGAACTATGGCTGTAATCTGACTAAGCTGTGCATGTAAACGCACTGAATATCTGCACTGATAATCAGTCCACCCATAATTGGGTGTTTATGTTCTGTAAAGCTGACTAAATGTACTTTACTTCACAATATGTAACATTACAGAAGGGAGAGGGATAAAGAAGAGAAAGAACTAGAGTCTCTGGTGAGTGCTGACTTCAATTAGAGTTTGACCTGAATTCAGACAAAGACACACACACATCCTATGTTCACTAGCTTACACTTAATGTACAGTAAAAGTAATCTGGCTGTTTGGGGTGAATAAACAGTCGCATGAGAAACGTAAAAAAATACAGATCCTGTGGTCAAACTTACTTTGCTGGTGGTGAACAGACCATTAATCAACCATCATTGCTGATGAAGATTTATCTGACGTGACTCAGGCAGAAATGTTCTTGGATGAGGTCATGTTTTAAAGTTCTATTCAATTTACATCTAGTGTCGTTCTCCGTAAGTGCACAACTAAAAACAAACCAACAAAAAAAAACATTTTAAAGCCCAAATCTTGAACATTCTATCTACAAGTGTTGTTTGTTACTTTTTATTACCTGGTGTCTGTGTGTGTTTGAATTAAATCCTGGACCAATCAGAGTTAATTTACCACCTTTGTGAACAATAAAAGTTGTATTATATTGTATAATACTGTACTGTATGGCATTCTATTCTGTTAACTTCCATTTAAAATAACAAACGATGAATATATTCAATTCTATTCAAAAATCTGTGGGAAGACATTCTACAATAATTTATCATATATCTCCCAAATTTAAAGATGCAGCTCACTTGATAATTATTATATTTTGAGAACTTTGAGAACAAAGCAAATCAATGGGTGACAACACCTTTTGCTAGCATTATAAGGTATCATTTTGGGGAATGATTTTGTAAGTGACACTATCATCGATTTCTAAAGTAGCCATGGTTCATTTTACCCATAAGCCTTGTTTAGAAATCCAGGAAGTCACATTCTGCTGCCTCCCTCTGTTGCTGGTCTGGTATCTGCCTTTGCACAAAGGCTATAAAATGTGAGCTGGCCAGGACGGGGTTCTGCTTTGCTATTTCTATGGGGTGGCAGCTTGCTTGGCAGATCTGGCCGGCTTATTGGCACGACCCGGAGGCTACATGGGGGAGTGTTTGTTCTGTGTTGCTGTTGGACTAAGATAAAGCAGAACAGGCCTTTACAACATGCACATACACAGAAGTGCACAAACAAGGACATGCGCTATTTACAGGTACAAAGTACTGTGGATACCGACTTATTTCAGAATTAAGGTTTTATTTAGGATAGGCTGTTTATATCTTATATTTATTATATCTAACTGTTAGATATCTTTATATCTTAAACTTAAATAGCCTGCTCTATTTCCTACTCTTAGTAACAACCACACAGGATCTGAGGATTGACACAAGAAACATGCTTGTTCTGTGGATAAACATTAAATATGTGACTACTTTAATTTATTCACTGTTCTTAAAGTTTTCATTATGTGGCATCAAGAGGATCACTATGTGATTAAATACAAGTATTGGGAGCACAAAAGTGCGCAGGAAATCACAATTCTGCTAAAGTAAGTTTGTTTGTGCTCTTTTCACTCATTGGTCTTAGTTCCTTAAATATCTGTGGCAATGGAAGCCAAATGGCCTTGTGAACGAACTGAAAAGATCCCAGACCGGCTTTTAACTTCCAACTGATGTACATTATGACCACAATAACAGTGTTTTTGTTTTGTTTTTAATGCACTAAATGGTCTGATACAATACTGAGTTGTAATATTTCCTTGTCTTGGATAGGGCAGCGTGTAATTAAGTTTTATAACCTGTTGTTCCTTATATTTATTAATTACTGGATGTTTTCTTACAGTTGGTGCCCTTATTTTGAAAGGATCAATGCCATGTGTAGGAAAAAGATACAGCTGTCAATATCGCTTCAAAAAAAAGAAAAAGAAAAAGAAAACAACATACTTTTGTCTTGTGTATCTCCTGGCTGAGTTTCATTTTGTATTGTGTGTAAAATTAGCCCTTTTCATACAGAGACTCTGCATTATAAGTGCAGCGAAGGCCTACAATTTCTCTGCATACTTATTAACACTGAAAAAGGTGCTGCAGAACCAAAAAAGGGGTGACGGTACACATCATGACGTTGAGATCTGTGAGTTTTTTTTCCATGTGTTTCCACTGGTGCCCACCTGTTAATCCTAATGTGTATCAACTGACTGTTTATAAGCATGCATGCAGTTATAATGTGTTGTGATTGAGATCCTGACCTACCATGCACCCTGGAAAGAGTGTCAAAGTAAAGCTTTTGCTCTAAATTACATAATTATATGATCGCCATCAGTAAACAGTGGACCCTGTGTGACTATCACTTGCGAGGAGGGATGCTGTTTTCTGGGGGAAAATTCATTGAAGTCTCAGTTAGGAGGGCTGACAGTCGCTGCGATTTTTTTCAACACGAGTCGCCAGTGACAGTAGCTACAACAGCACAATAGTGGAAGTTGACAAACACATGGTGAGTTTTTTGCTCTGAATCACATTACATAGTCGCCTCCATTCAACTGCAGGAGCCACCTGTCTCTGCTGCCGGGGACATACGCTGTTTTTCGGGCAGAAATGTGACGAAGAGTCGGTAGGACAGACACTTTTCTATGGATCTGGTATTGTTTTCCTTTCCTTCCTTTCCGGATTAAAGATGTATTTAATGTATCTTTGCACTTTTTCTCAGTGCTTTGTGTTCCATTTTTACAATCAATCAATCTATGGGAGATTGTAAATACATTTAGTTGGAAAGAGAAAAAAGTGTCATGTCATCGTTATGCATGAAGGTTAATAATTTTGTTTTTTTGTTTTAAACATCAGCTATTTTGGTGTGTTCATGGCATGTTTTAAAAGCCATAGTATGATATATATGGCATTTTCTGAACCACCAGTTCACAACAGCTTCACAGCAGTATAGTTGTAAAGTCATAAATTGCCTCTTAATAGTGAAACAAAATCTGATCATTAACATCTCAAGTACAAACAGTTACCTATGGTTTTCAGGGCACACTAATAGTCAACAAATGCGATCAGTCCATGCAGCTCACCTCTATCTCTTTGAAAGGGGGAGCTGTCTCCGGGTTCCGCGGGAAAAACACCAGTGCCAAAGTGATGGTGACAGCCAGAAGGAAAACAGGTATGACTCCCAACCTGGCAACACACACACACACACAGTTAAAACAAATTAGATAATATAATTTACTTAGAACTGCAGCAAACGCAGGGTTATCTGAGGATACTGAGGATGATGTCACAAACACGTACCAAACAAAACAATTTCATTCTTTATTGTAAATTCTTTTTAAGTTGTTAACTTTCAAATCAAGTAAATTATGCCTCACCTTATTTAGACTTAACTGTAATTGCACCCTACACAAGTGCAACCAACGCACAGTGTTAAGTGATCACAGTTCATTCCACACAGAAAGTTACCATTTACTGACTTTAGTGGTAGCAGGGTTTGATGCAAAGTAATTACACAAATATTAATCAGCAAGGACTGCAGGGTGGCAAGGTGCATGGTCCCAGCAGTCAATTAGTATATCAGCATGAGGGTACAATTAACCGTTTCATAGAAGTAAGATGTCAGGAATCTATGATTTTACTGATCTCTCTGGGTACACAAGAAAGATATTTAAGTTGCAAAATATCATATCTGCTACAACCTTTATTCAACTCTAGTTCAGCTTTGAGTTTCTTGATATCCTTGCACTTTTCTTCCCTTAAACACACCACTTTATTTATGTACTGGCATTATATAGAAATAAAGGGTTGCTTGATCAGTCGGGCATACGTCGACTTTAGAAAAAAAAAACATTGCTAATGTTTGTGTTATTTATGCTTCAGAGTATGTTCTATGATGCTATAGCAGTCAGGCGAAACAACATTACATTTTCGGAAATATGGTCTTGACTCATTCAAATAGAGGAGATAAATGGTCTCCTTTTCGGGCTTTTCTCCGTCAGTGTTTGTATAAAGGGTGTGTGTTGGTGCTACCGCCTGTTGTCACTCACTTTGCTGATCCAGATGCTCTCAGCAGCATTATCCCAAACACAAAAGCCGCAATCCACACGACCGCAATGACGAAAACTCCCGTCCCGACTTCTAACACGGTGTTTCCCATATTTGTCAAGGGACGTGTCAAGATGGTTTAGTCGAACAATTTTAGAGAACAATTACTCGATAAAGTGGGTCAAATGTGACATTACGACTGACAATATTGGTGACAATATAAAACCGAATGTGTCTGTTAAACCGACGGTAACTTCGAACGTTGCGACGGTGAAGTAGCTGCTAGCTCTGCCGCTGCGACGATACTTACAATCTTATCTAGTCGAACACATCACTGATGATTTCGAGGAACAACTCTCTCCTGTACAAATTAATATTTGCTCTCCATCAACCCGTCAATTCTCAAGTAGTGGACTTGCTAGTTCAACGGACACACTCTCGAGCGTTCTCCGGCGCGTTCTGCTTCCTGGTAACAGCAAGCTGGAATCTGATTGCATACGCGAACTCATGAGCGGCCAATCACATGCGTCGTTACTGAAAAAACAGTAAAACGCAACTCGCGGGCTCATTCACCTGCTCATCTTACCGTTAACAATTCAAACAACACTCAAAAGTTCTTTTAGCCACGTTACCGTTATTCAGTGCTATTCTATTCTTATCTATTCTGTTGTATTCTATTCTATTCAGTTTACAGTTTATTCATTAGGATAAATATAAAGCTATCTAAAAACAAAGAAAAATCAATCAAATGTAAAATTTACTCAACTGTGATCAGTCACATAAACAGACATTAAGGCCCATTCCAATCCACTGGTACATATATCCCCAGTATCTGGATCGGTAGGCTACTTTACATTCTATTTTTAACAAGCGATAATAATGCATTCGAGCATTAAGCACATTTGATCCAGGCACACTTATAGGCTCCAGCTACAATTATCACCACAGGTGTTCAGGCAGTAACTGGCCCTGTTCTGCAAATCGTTTCAGAATCTACTTGCGTCCCTTTGACACGCATCCAAAGGCAATTTTCTCATTGTTAATGGACAGATTGTGTCAATAGTAGTTCTTTCACTGCAATGGCCTCAGTTGACGGTGCGTTTTGTTCGACGTGCATCGCTGGCCAGTCCGCTGGTTTACAGCAAGACATGTGAAATGACGCACTTCACCGTGTAGCCTATGTCGACTCACGTTAAAACACAGTTGAAATTCACAATTTAAAAATCACTATTTCCATTAACTGGACGATGACTGGTGTGATTATGCACAATTTGAGCAGAGTTCTCCAGATGTCGAGTCAAGTTTTCTGTTTGTGTTTAGCTGAGGACATTCGTACGAATTAAATCATTTTCTTCTCAATAATAATCTCTGTCCCCAGGACTCGTGTTTACAGCAGTGGTTCTGGTCCCCATCAGCCCACGTCTGTTTAAAGGATGCAGTTGTTAATGCAGACCGACAGGGGGCTGGTCAGATCCGCCATTGAAGGGCTTGTGCGTGTGCGTAAGGGCGTGCACGCGCTTCAGTCCCACTCGAAGTGGTGGTGCCTCTGCTTACTGGAAGGAGACGTGTTGCCTTTAAGTGACCCTCGTAAGATCCACGAATCCATCGTGTATCGATGCTTCTGGCCCTTCAGACGGACTTGATTGCTTTGAACCAGTTTGAAACATTCATCCAACCTAAGGTTTATTTATACCAAACTATGCAAGAAATTTGGTGTGTGTGTGTGTGTGTGTGTATATATATATATATATATATATATATATATAAAATATATATATATATATATATATATATATATATATATATATATATATATACATATATATATTATATATATATAATATATATATATATATATATATATACATATATATATATATATACATATATATATATATAAATATATATATATATATATATATATATATATATATATATATATGAAGAATCATACCTATGTGTGAAATTCATAAAGCAGATTGTGGCAGGTGGCGCTGTGGGTGTAACAAGTCATTTCTCTGGTGATGATAAAACAAAAAGGAAATAAACACAAAGCGGAAAAAGCAAGATAAAAGCCATAAAAACGAAAAAGAGACAAATACTGAATTTTGTAAAAATAGAATAGGCAATAAAAAAGCAGTTTTCCAAGTTGTTTTTCAAAAGCAAGATACAAGACGAGACCGAGCTGGCAGCTCTAAGCTCTTCAGGCAGGATGTAGACCAGGATGACTCAGGGGCCATGTGCCCACAGGAGAACATTAGTACACAATTGGAAAATTGCAGAATGAGTAAGTGATTAATCAGATGACTTGCAAGAAATAAGACAAAACCGGAATTGTATATTATGCTTGAATGCTAAAGTAACTGATGGTTGAAGATACTTTTTTCCTCACCCACAGAGCCTGTGTGTCACATTCTGTTCTTTTCGTCTCAGTGTTGCTGTTGGTTCACTTTCACAAATTGGAAGCAAGTGGAATGACTGAATAAGATTATACTTTGCAATTTATTTGCCATTTTATTCTTTTCTTTATATGTGTTCAAGACAAAATAGAATACAGTGGAGATGTGCATTCTGATAGGGGCAATTCTGTATCTTTTATTTCAAATCATTTACGATGATCAGGAATTACCAAATTACACAGAAAGATGTTGATGAAGGATCTCAGTCATCCAGGTCATGGTAATTCTAAGTGCTGTATTGTAGGCAACTTGTTTCAGTTTCTTGAAGACGTGACACCTCTCATTCAAGAGAACTGGAAAAGCCTCTTGGATGAGAGGTGAAATTTTCACCTCTCATCCAAGAGGCTTTTCACCGTGAAATGTCCTCAAGAACCTGAAACACATCCAGTTGCATTCAATACAGCACTAAAGAAATATACAGGAAGATTAGAACATGTGTTTTTGGGAACTTCATTGCCTCCTTGTTATTGCTTTGAACCAGTGTTCCCATACAACCTGAGCACAAAATGTTGCCTTTATGCCATCTTTGTGTCTGCAGGGGGTTACTGTTCTAGCGAAATCCCCCCCACACGTGATTGCCGTATTTCCCATGGACACTGGAAGGCATCAGCAGCCCGGTGCTGGGAAAACGGGGAGCTGAGATGGAGATGGAGGTGGGAGGGGCCTGGCATGGCTGACGTCACCGGCTGTGTGGAGGAGTATAGGCTGTGCTGTCAGCCCAGTGTCAGTCTGATGAAGATTGGCATGCAGGTAAGCTGTCATTCATTTTCAATGTCAGTGCATGGGAGCAGGGCTTTACCACTTCAGCGTCCTTTTCCCCTTTACCCCCCCTTCATTACAAAAGGCAGGACATTATTCATACAGTCAGACAGCCAGCCAGGCCAGAGAGAGAGAGAGAGAGAGAGAGAGAGAGGGAGGGAGAGAGAGAGAGAGAGACTGAGAGAGAGAGAGGGAGAGAGAGAGGGAGGGAAAGAGAGAAAGAGCGAGTGAGGGAGGGAGAGAGAGAGAAAGAGAGAGAGTGAGAAAGGGAGGGGAAGTCGAGGTGGGGGAGAAAAAAGAGAGAGGGAAAAGAGAGGAGATGCATTTTTGTGCTGGACTGAAAGACCAGTGGATTTTTTCTTTTTTTTTTCTGTTGCTTTTTCTTGATGCGGCTTTGGATTTAAAAAAAAAAAAAAATGTGTCGGTAATGTTTGTGATGCCAGTGTCTAGGATGTGTTGTATTTGTCGGCGGATGCTTTTTGTGCAAAAGGTTGCAATTTTAGATTTGTAATGATAATAGTGACCGGATCGGACAGAATGAGCGCATAGCAGCCGGAAGCTGGCGTTTTTATTCCAGCGGCTTTGTCAAATAGCAGCGGAGTGCCACATCACGTTCCGATTATTAATACATTTACAGTGAATATCTGAGGGTGTGAATCTTCCATGTAAAAAAGAGGGAAAAAAAGGAAAAAGAAAAACAATATATTTTTAGGTTTTTTTTGTATGGCTACTGCAATTTTCCTTATGTCGAAGTTATATGGTGTGTTTTACCTGAGTTGAAATGCTTTTATTTTGACTGGCAGAGTTGCTGTGTTTGTAATAAAACGGTAAAGGATTTCAGTGTAAAATAACTTAGATTCAGGTTTGTCCAAGTTAATTCAGCAGCATTTTGTTAACTATATTTTTTATTCTTGACAGTAGTGTGTGTGGCTGTTTTTTGTTTTGTTTGTTTTTTGTGGCCAAAAAAACCCCCAAATAACTGATACTTATGTAACACTGAAAAAATGTATATTACCTGTAGTTTGACATGTAGCCTTTTATTGACAATTTAAATAGCTCAGGATTTTCTGCAAATGCATTCTGTTTCTATGTTCTGCAGCAGGCGAAAAACAACTGTTTTTATTTTTATTTTTTTATACAAAGCTAAAGAGTTGTATTGTATTTAACAGAGCTATTTGTCTTTCATGTCTATATTTTTAAAAAGCGCATCCAAATTCTTCTTCTTGGTCTTGGTGAATTTATCTTTGATTGAAGTGTTTCTCCTGCTCAAACTATCCGCATCTCAGCGAGGTCTAATGTTTACTCTCAGCCTTCCCTGCCCTGCAAAACCCCTCTAGACTGAACACTGGCCCTCTTTGTGTGCCACTCACCACTTTTCTATTTCAGATGACTAGTTTATTCCACAATTGCTCAAATGACTATTTCACTCACAGGAGATGTTTGGCTGGCACGAAAATGCAGTCAATGTGATTCGACGGAACCTGTGTCTGTCGGACAGCTTGTCTCAAACACTTGAGGCCCTGTTCGATTTGATTTTAACGATCTTGCAGTTAAAAAGGCACAGATTTGCAGGCTGTTTGCTGTGTTGTGGTAGTTTTGTGAGTCAAACCCAGTCGACTCATCTGTTCAGTTGCGCTCAGCTTTGATTTCGGCCCCTCAGTTATCACATATTTTTTTTTTTTTTATTTACCATAGATTTGGCAAACACATCTCATATAGGAAAAAAAACCCACAACAAAACACCCTGTGCTGAATGTGAAGCTCAGGAAACAGAACTCCAGGGTTTCTTACCTCTTTCCGTTTCTCATCTGTTGATGGTAAAAATGTTAACAACTGTATATTGCAGTTGAAGTAAAGGCCCCTTCACAGCATAGACTATAGTCAGAGCATTGGGAGTACATTAGCTTAATTAAATATGCCTGAACCATTTGTTTACTAATCATCTGCTTCCCTGAGAAATCACAATGGCGATTTAGACCACTTTAGCTCCCTCCGTCAGACACATTGGGCAGGTGCAGAGTGCTCAGCATAAAATCCCGTGAGGAGCTCAACTCGCACCCCCTGTGAAAGTAAATGCTTTGAAAGACACTGTTGTTGTTGTGAATCGCTGCTGAAAGACCAAAAGAAGGTCTGTTACCTTTTTACTCGATTCAAATGATTGTGTTTCTTGTTGTGTACCACCTCAGCGTCTCAAAGTGGATGATTCAGCTGGGAACTGATCTCGAACACACAAAGACACACACACACACACACACACACACACACACACACACACACACAAGCTCAAACACATGAGTTGAAACGCTTCGCTTCCAATCACCCTCAGTGATGTTTGTTCTTTGTTGTGATGTACCCCACACGGCTCTACATATTGTCGGATAGAGATAATGCCAATTTAGTTTATCCCCATACCCTGCTGAGATCTTAATTGATGATTTGTGTCATTGGACAAGCAGCCCAGGGGCATGTTTGGTGCTGGAAAATACTTCGACACTATTTGCATATTCCCATTCCTACTATATGGGTAAATTACATGATGAGGTGTGATGCTGTGCATTCCTGCAGCTTTTGGGGCGATAATCACTAATAAAGTGATTCAGTCACACTAAATGAAGGAAGTAAACAGAGCGAGGAGAGCATATGTTACAAACCAATTTAAGCATTTATGTATGGCCATAAAGCAATTGAGGGAATTGAACCACGAAGCAAATGTCTTGTCATTTCCTTCGGCGTTACCTCTAATTCCACCCTGCATGGTGCCAAAGAAACAAATACATTATATTTGAGCAATGTAAGGTTTTTGACTTTCTTGTAAGACTGATAGGCTTCATATTGTAGGATTCCTCTTTGAAGCAATCAGATTGTGAGATGTCTAATTTATTTTTGAGGGCTTCACTTTCTTAAATCAGGCAGGAAAAAGAGAGAGGATGTTTAGAATTATTCATAAGGCTTTAGTCTGCTGGGTATCCTCAGCGGAGTGCATCTAGGTCCTGTTCCGGGCCCGTGAGCAATGTGATGTAAGCTAGTTTTTCTCATGTTCAATAGAGCAGCAATCCTTAAGACAATTGTGTTGTGTTGTGTTGCATGTTTTGGCCCTGTCTGGGTCCTCACAGGTCATGCCCACTAAGCCCGCTTGATCCCTATTGCTCTCAAGAGAAGGCAGAGGCCTGTTTATACCGTCAGGCAGCCCTTGCATGCTTACCCTTGCTCATTCCACAGCCAGTGCTGCGTTGGCATGGCTCTAAGTAAGCCACCAGGGAGCGGGGTCGGAGAGAGATGGATTGGCTTGATTTATGCTCCAAGAGAAGCAGCAGGCAAATTTAATGATCCTCCATACTGTCAACATCACAAAGCTTTGTTTCTGGAAGGACATAAAGCTGTCAAGAAAATATATCCAGCATAGGACTGTGGAATGGTGGATATGTTCAGAAACAGCATTCAGACAGTGATGGTAATGTACGGTTGCGTGAACATTTGTGACATTATGTTATGAGCTAAAATCTTTAACCCTAACCCTGTGACTGTCCAGCTTACGTGTGAGAAAGTCCAAAAACATGAACAATTATACCTATGTTAAGTATCACAGGACATGGACAGGACATGACATGACCTCTTTGACCCGCGCATTATCTCTATGCGGCTTGAGGTTCATGTTGCTTTATTTGTAGCTGTGGATAGATTTGGTTTGCAGGAGAAGACAGTGCATCCATCTTGGCACATATTTTTACAACAACACTGACGATAGGCGAAAATAATAAGACACGATAAAAGCACTCGTGGTTTTACTAATCAGGACATAGGAGTAAATGAATTACAACACTTACATGGTGAGCCACTGCAATATATAAGGTACAGTTCTGCTCTGCTCTGCTCTGCTGTTAGTGTGTCATCAAAACATCCTCTGCTGAAGACCTACATGTAAGAAAAATCCATATTAGTCTTCGGTATGCAATTCAGCGATTGATTGGGCTGAGCACATTTGATTCAAGTGGCCCTTCAAACAAAGTTTAGAAAAGCCTTTCCCCACACTGTAGTATGTGATGTGTGCTTGAGCAGTGAACGCCACAGCATGGAAGAAGTCATACAAAGGCTTTAGTCATTAGGTAATGATTTTAACATCAGTACTGTGATTGCATTCCTTTTTTTAGACAGAGGAAATGAAAAGCCAGCAGGGACACGTTCCATAAACTAAGTCGAAGTCATAGCATAGAGTGGAGGACCTAAGGAGAGCTTAGGTTTGCACCAGCAGGATGCTCACATAGATACAGTGTTTACTGTGAGTGAAATTTTAGAGATGTGTAAGAAGTAGGTTATTTCCACTCTCTAATGTCTACTTTATTCATAGTTTTAGTATAAATTGCTTTTGATGTCATTATTTTTGCCTTAAAAACAATTAAACATATTATTTTTAGACATCAGTGATTATTATTCAAGGATCAAGCACAAAATCAAATTAGCAACAGCTTATTATATATTCTGCATTTAAAGACCTTTAACAAGACTCCGAACCTCATTGTGCCTTTGGTTCTTATCTCTGGTGGAATGTAGATAATCCTAATAAATGAGTAGGGCTTCACACAGAGAAATATGAAGCCTGCCAGTAAATCCTGAATTTATTATATTTGAGAGTCGTGGTAACAGCTGAGCTGGGTGAGGTTCAAAATATTTGATTTGAATTCAACAGCAGATCATAGCAGAGAAAATCCCACCAAGCACTGTGTGGCTGCATATTTGCGCTTCTCTTGAAAAGGAATAAATGCATGGGCCAAAATGGTGTCACTACTATTGAAAATCTCAGTGTAATACTCTTTAAAACTTAGTTAAGAGTGAAATGTCAATGTTGGTTTTCCATGCTAATAACAGTGGCTTAAGACCATGCTTTATTCTATTCACAAACTAAAATCTGCAAAAGTGTCAGTATGTTTTCAGCGTGTAGCTTGATTTGCAGTGAAATTGCTACTGTACTGTAATGTTTTTCAGCACTGCAGTGCTGTTGCCAGCAGGAAAGCTGTTGTTCCTCCTCTGTGAGTCAGAGTAACTTTCATGACAAAGTTGAAGACAAACAGAAAGTTTTGCAGCCAAGTTCACATCAACAGAAGCTATTTTTGGGAGCGCTAAGCTAACTTATATCACTGCTGTGCTGTTTACATCTCTGATCACCTCCTGAAGTTGTTTTGTTCACCCTTGGATACATTTACGGCTGTGTTAATCCACAGACGAGCTGCACCAAGAGACAGGTTGGATGCCCAAGACACAAGGCAACATGTGAAAAGTGTGCAGTAGAGATGAAATTTGCCTTTTTTGAAGTGGGGGTAGGTGGCCTTTTGAAATCACCCTACTTTGACTATTGGCAGAGTAGCTCATTGAAGTCTGCTGCACTTTGAATAGAAATGCATCAGCTCTAAAGTTGTGACCTCCAAAAGGCTATTTACTGGAGCACGGTTCCATTTTTCAGTATCCTCTCCAACGATATTATTCAAGTGTGTTGCTCTTTCTGCCACTCACATCTCATCTGAATGTTTCAGCCTATTGCACTCCAGGACACCATTGATCTGAAGGACAATATTTTCACTCAGTCTATAGCTGCTCTTTTATTTCGACATTAGACTTTAACAAAAGCAGCTTTCTCTTCAAATCCATTTGTATACCTTGCCGTTAATCTCCAAGTGGTCTTTGCAGATGCCTGATGAAACACTTGTTAGTGTACAGGCTCTTGGCTAAAACAGCGGCTTAACAACAGACTTCAATAAAAGCACTGTACGGTGGCAAGGACAGAATAATTTGCCCTAATGCATTTTAGTGATCGCTCTTATTAGCTGCAAATTACTTGTTTTATGTAGTTCTGTCCCCTGCTATAAAAGTTCCATGATTTTATGATGGCACAGGCTTCAGTCGAAGTGCATTTCATTTTCGATGGGAAGGCTACGTCTTTTATGATGTTTCATAAGACTTGTCGCTCTTAAAATATTAAAGAAGGACTACACAGTTTTATTACTGTATTATATCTCATTAAGGCTTTCGGCATCCTGGATGCCACAGTGCTCCTAGAGTCATAGAAGTTCATGTCAGTACCCAAAGGAGCCAAATGCCACTGACGCTGAAATACAAAGTCCCATGTTACCCTTAAGTTTAACTGTTTAGCCAGCAGCTTTTAATTTTAAGTGATGCTAATGCAACCTAAAATGTCCCATTTTGGGGCAAGTGCAGACTAACAAATTCATGTTATACTGTTTACAACCAATTTGCAACTGCAAAGACATTTTGGGAGAAATGTAATGCCACTGACCTTACTTTTTAAATCGACATTATGATGAAACATTTGAACTAAAATAGTGATAAGTAGAGCACATACCTAAGGCTAAGGCCCACCTGTCCCGATTTTATTCAATCAAGCCTAATCCAATATCCTATTTGTTACCATATAGTGACTGGAAAAAAAAAACCCCTCTATGAAAAAAAAAAAAAAATCATGAAATGAAATCAGCAATCTCTTGGTTTTTATTTTTTTAAATGCTTTTTTTTGCAATGTTGAAAGAAAATTCTGGATGCATCCATTTATCAGGATCTCCACCAAAAGTTAATGTGGTCTATCCGGGGGGGACCCATTCCCCATCCTTAGCGTGGAAATCTGTTGAGTAGTTTTTGTGTAAATGCATCTGCAAGTATTTCATTATTTTTCCCCCAATACACCCTTGTAGTACACTATCCACTCATAGCAATGAAAACATGATCGGATTCTTATGGTTATTTTTGGGTAACTAAAGCACTTTTCAGGTTGGATAAAAATCATATTCTTGATTAGATACTGAAAATGTCTACAATAACTGGAAACACGAGATAGGATGTGTTTAGGATGGGATAGGAAACGATATGTGCATTTTATTGTTATTGTCTTTGTTTAACCAAAACCAATGTGCTTCTGTTGCGAAAACTTAGGATATGAACTCTGGCGTGTGGTGTCAAAGTACTGCTCTATGTGTGCTCAACATCCACTCCAGACTGCCCTGGTTAAAGATAAAAACGTCCACAAAGGTAATTATGGCTGATGAGATTTTCTCAAAACCTAGCATAAAAATACAATAAGTTGTATATAAACACATTTTCATCACAAGTGTTATAGATACACAGTATATGTGACACCTCACAAATAAATTGCAAGTGTTTATCTAGTTCTATAGATACACTCTTGTGTGAACCCTGGGAGAATAGTTGTAACTGCAGTAATAACTAACAGGGGTCCTAAATGAGCAATAATTGCAACATCGGGTTTATTTTAATGTTGTTGTTTTGTTTTTTATCATATTCGCGTATTCCACAAAATCATTTAATGTGGGCTATTATTAAAATTTCAAAGCAAAGGTGGAGTTAAATTTGTCTTAACACTTGTATGTGTTTCACATTGTTTTTGTCAGGACAGATAATGTATTGTGGATGCAGTAAATCCCTACAACGATTTCCACAGAGGCTGAGTTTTACAAATAAAATAAATCAGCTTTGGTAAAAGGGTTGTTCTTTTCAATAATGTCAGAGGCACTGAGGTAATCTTGATTGCAACCATGCTTGAACATGGCTCAAGGTCTGAATAAACACGTCTGTGAGAAAGTCACTTGTGCAGAATCATACAGTAGACTGGTTATTCCGAACATCAGCTGTCCGTATGAAACACGGGCAATGCAGCAATTGCCTTCTTGGCCATATTCATCGTCCTTGCTTTCTCCTCTCCTCACTTCATTACATTCAGAACATTATGACTTTGCTGAGAGTGTAAGGAAACATGAGTGGCACTGGCATTAACCTCAAGTTTAAAGCCACAGAGCACATGAAGAGCTGAAGGTTAGTTTATTCTCTTTGTTCACATCCACATTCTTATCCTTTATTTCCTGTTCTGAAATGACTGCAGGATCGACACCTACATAAAGACATTCCTTCCGACACGTCCCTCGTTGTGCTGATGTTTGGTACAAATCTGTAAATCTGGCAAACCTGTTTAAGGTGATTTGGTATTGTTTGTGAGAGCTGTCTTTTGAACAGCCGCGTCGACTCGTCTCAGACTATCATATTTGTCCTGAAGCTTAGACTCTGCAAGTAATCATGAGTCAACTGCAGCGGTCCGAGGGAGATATGGACTGGGTAATGGCTGACAGAGGTTTCCGGAGGGGTGTGAAGTTGACGTGCGTGCTCCTGAGTCAGATAAATGTGGTTTTAGTTAGAGGTCAGTAAGACAATCCTACTCGAGATAATGTCATTTAGATCGTACAAAATGTGCATTTGTAGTACATTTCTACTAATTCAACTACATCAGTACATCGTTTTCTCTTTATATGTGGTTACATCCCCCCCTTTTTCACATTTTCTAGTAGCATCTTCTATGAGGCCCATGTCTGTAATGCATTGTGAATATCCTTATAATGCTTGTTTATGTGCCTATAGAGATGTGAAATCATGGTTAAAAGCAGTGATGTAATGCAACTAAGTACATTTAATCAAATACTGTACTTGAGTATTTCGATTTTCTGCTACTTTATTCTTCCACTCTGAACAACAACAAACACTGCTCTTTTGGCTCCATTACATTTATTAATTTGAACTTTAGCTACAAGTTACATTGCATAACCTCCTCCATCAGAGCCAAATAACGCATTTTTAGATTAATTTATTTTTTAATTGGCAGTTGGATTGATCACAACAAATGTTGAACATTGGATCTGGTAATAACACGACCTAACAAG
Organism: Sparus aurata; assembly: GCF_900880675.1. NCBI lineage: Eukaryota > Metazoa > Chordata > Actinopteri > Spariformes > Sparidae > Sparus > Sparus aurata. The sequence continues at coordinate 18,794,184 of NC_044199.1, forward strand.
ACCTAAACAGTTTACATGTCGATATATGTATAATTCACTACTGTTAATAATTAAGTATATTTATTGCTGGACAATTACTGTTGACATTGAAGTGCATTTAATATCAGTCACTCATTCATGTGGGTGACTTTGACAAAAGTCATATTATACCGCAATATCTTTACTTTTACCTTAAGTATGACTAGGTTATTTTACACTGGCACTTATGTTCATAATGCTTCATAACAATAATCATAAGACATTATAAAGCCTTTTATAAAGGGTCATAGGGTTAGTATCACAGTACTTTATAATTGCCAGTCACTCACCGACATTTTATGTGCACAGATCATAGTGTATTATATTTCTCATAGTTGGAATACATCATGATAATTTTATAATGCATTATGTTGTCCTAATTTTTTATAATGATATTATCACTTATTATCACTGCGATCATGTCTATAATTTATTATAAGTGTCACTCCTTTTTTCTCCTGTGTTTGCTGCAGCATTGACTCAGTCATCAACGTTTACATCTAATCCAAAGTATCCAAGAGCTGCTGTGAAACATTTCTTTTCCTTCACTATATGAGCAAAATGGATGCCGACATATTAAGCCCTGTTTAACTCGTTTCTAGGCTGCCACATTCCATCACATAAAAGTTTGATTTATGACACAGTTTAAGCCCAAACAGTCACAGAAAAATGAAATTACTGTCGAGTCTCTGTTTCCTGTGATTTGCAATGGCAGGCACATAATTTGTCAAAGAAAGCTGTGCTGTGTTAAGTATGTTTGCACAGTAGTGCCGGCTAACCGCACGCCAGCTCTGATTTTAGAAGTGGTAATATTTAATGACTCTACAACGCGCGTCTGATTTGTGAGCGTTCGACTCAGAGCACCACTCCTTCCCGTTAGTGTCCTTCCTGATTTGCTGCTGCTGACGAACCCAAGGCATTGAGTCGTGTTGCCTTTCAAGTAATAATGTCAACATGTCAGATTTCTTGAGTGTATGAAGAGTCTCAGGGAATGAGTGTGTACAATTATCATAACAGACACATAGCTGTAAATTAATCTATGCGGAATGCAGTTTACCTCAACAGCTGTTCCCGTGCAGGTTTTTACACTGTGAATGGTTTACCTTTTACAATTTTGCAGCTTAGTGAGAAGCTTATACATCCCTCAATACTTACAACAAGAGACAAGAGATATCTGTGTTACTGTATGCCTAAACAAGAAAATATTCCTTATACATTATCAGCGAGTGCAGACATGATTCCACATGTTAATTGCAGCACTGTGAACTGAACTGGATGAAAAAAAAGGCAGACTGATTCTTTTTTTTTTCGAGCCGAGACTTTCCACTACAAAGAATAATTACTTTTCCCAACTCCTGCGCTATAATTGGTTACTACTCTTTTATCTTATCTATGTGCGCATAATTATCACAGTCATCATATTAGATTATTTCATGCATAATAAATGAGCTCAAACTGTGTGTGGGGTAATTAGCATGTTAGGATATGTGCCATGATAAGAGGTTTGCTCTCTCAAAGATTGTATTGTTCAAAACGTTCCTAAAAAGTGAGAAATGCAGGATTTGAGTATTTTTGCTCTAACGTCTTAAGAAATAAAGTGTTTTAAGAAATAATCTTCTTCACATTTATTTTGTAGTGTGGACATCTGTGTGTGTGTGTATGTGTGTGTATGCGTGTGTGTGTGTGTGTTTCATGTACGCTAACTCATCCTGGAGAAATTTCTCATGTGAAGTAATGTACCCTGTAATGTGTTTTATTTGGATCTGAAGTCTGAGCAGACAGTAGTTTATATGCAGAAGACATAACAAGACATAGGAGCATAATAGAGACTATTGTGAAGGACGGACCGATATGCTGCTTGACTTTGGCAGCTGCCTGCTGCATAGATCTGTCCAATCCAAATGACAGATGTGCATCACTTCAATTAATAATTCAGTCATAAGTAAGCAGCATTTGACATCACAGATAAAGTGATCCTTTTTACATAGTAAGCATATAGTAAACTGCAGAAGTGTCATGACCCTGGAATGTAATCCATTGAGAAATAATGATATTCAGTACCATTTTCGATACCATCAGAATAAATTGACACAACATTCAGAGCATAAAATTATAGCTTTTATAAGCTATGATATGACAATGACATACTTTGGTAATGCTTTATATTAAAGTCTTTGTAATAAGTGGCAATAAGGTGCTCATAAGCATTTCAGATACTCATTAACCTCAAAAGGAGTGTTAATATCGGCATAATAAACTTGTATATTGTGAGAATACAAGACATTTTCAAGGCACTTACAAGAAACTTGTTTAACATTGACATATTAGTTAAGTTAGTCGATAAGTCCTTGTAATGCTATTATAAAAAATAATACAAGTGCTAATTAACATATAATAATCTTACATTAATGCTTATGTAGTCTTACTAAAGTGAATCATATAGAGAATTATAACAGCCTTAACACCTATTCACTGACGCTCATAAGTAGGAATTAAATATATAGCAATCAGTGTCTTTGCTTGGCTAGTAGCAGAATACACACAATACAAGTGAAAACATTAATATAAAAATACATTAATTGTTTCCTCTTGTGATCAGGCTCATGAGGTCAGATCAAAATAATGTGTGTGTCATCTCCCTGTCAGAGAGGTGAGAGAGTGAGAAGGCGCAGCTGATACCTGTGTATCGATACTGCAAAGAAAAATCATCGAAAGTGTTTCACATTTTTAGAATCAGTATGTATGGAAAAATCGATATTTTAACATTGTACTGTAGGTATTTAGATATTTACATGTTGACCTCAAATATTGTCAAATGTTCTATGTAACTTGAATAATCAAAGTTTAGTCAAGGGTTGATTTCAACTTGGTTAATGTAGAGCAGTCCTAATATGGCTATCTAACTGACAGCAGCAGCTCTTCCAATTCCAAAGTGATAAACCTGCTGCTGGATGCTTTTCCAGTTCAAAGCTGCCCTTCTTGGAAAAAAATCTGGTATTTAATGAGGGGAGCGAATCAGGACCAAGTCCAGTTGTGATGCCTTGCCTGGAGTTAGTCTGAACTGCCTATAAAGACATCAGGATTTTTTGAAAATGCTATAACTTCAAATTTTACTACCCAATTAAAGTCCAATTTTCACTGTGTATTAAATACCAGTTAAAGTGATGTATATAAAAGGGAAATGTGAATGAGCGGTGACATAGTATTTATAGTCTGCTTGTCCACACTTGCATTTCAATGGTGTTAAAAAGTTGTATATTAAACCCACTTTGATTCAAAATGATTTGCAAACCAAAACTATTTCTTATGCGTCTTAAACATTTGTCCATAAATTAGCTTTTCAGATTACTGATGCACAAAAAAGGCTGTCAAAACACAAGTTTAGAGTTTCAGGGATGCTGGCTTTCTTTCAACACTAAAATACAAGTACAACTTATTTGACGCCAAATGTTTCAGTTGTAGTTTCTTGGCCCTAGAGCATTTTTGGCAGTGGCACCTTTCACTAACCTGTGCCAAAAGCCTGTAAAACACGGACATAATGAGCTATTTTCAGCACTTTTTTTCATTAAGGGAAAAAAAAGAAGGAAAAAAAATCATATTCAGAATGTGGTGACAGCCATTATTTAAAAAAAGAGAGACGGTTGTCAGAGTTTATACAATTAAATTCAATGCGATTCCTGCTATTCTCAATAAATCGCAGTAATAGATTGTAATTACTGCAGAGGTAGAGAAAAATGTTTTTGTATAATATTTGGGGATAAAACTTCCTCATGCCTTTTGTCTCTTGTGTTGACTCGAAGGTTGACCGTTTAAAGAAAGATCTTCACTGCAAAGATTTCCTTTATGTTTCCATGCCTTGCAGACGCAGCATGACAATGTAAGGGCACATTATTCCCACTGTGTCTCTATAGATACATTAGTTATCCATATAACTCACATACTTTCTAAATAAAAAATAACAAGGCTAGAAATGATCAAAACCCCATCGAGATTCCTCCAATTACAAAAGTTTGCAGTTAAAGAGGTGATGAAGCAATCTCCAAAGAAGTCATGACAAAGTTTAGAGCACATTAATTATCAGACACTGAAAACTATTGAATAATAGAGTAAAACACCAACACGCACCTCCCACTCCTTGTGTTACCTCATCTTGATAGAGTGATGGAGGTTCTGTTTTAAAAGGGAGTTATAAACAGCTGCCGAGCCTGTGTGTGGGCAAATGAGGCAGCTTGGAGGTGGTACAGCGTCATGTCTGCTGCTATATGACAAGGTTCTCACTGGGTGATGAGAGAGCGCTGTCCAACTTAAACCTCCCCAGCTACTTTCCTCCAGTCAAGGTCTCGATACCGCTGTGGTATGTCTGTACCCCTCTCCCCGCTGGCACCCCTTTGGCATAACTACAGTGTCAGTCTTGTGTAAATGGGAGTTTGAAACGTGATAGGGCTGATTGCGGGTCAGATTTGTTTGTTTAGCTTTGAAGGAAAGTTTTTTTGGGGGGTAGTCTGAAGTTCAACCTCTCTTCTTGTGAAATCGTGTCTGTTCTAAGGAGTGCTTGACGCTGACACTTAAAGAGAGTGTATGTTAGGTGATACCAGGGCATGTGTTACAGCTCTCCATGAGTGAACACTATGAATATACACCGTGGTTCTATTACTCCTTGAGTAATCAAATGTCATGTATTTCTAAAAGCATATGAATGAATGAAAAAAACAAACAAATATACCTTACTCTGCATGAGATCAGCAAGTGTACACACCCATGTGTTCATATACACCTTCCATTAGTTGGCACATTCATCAAGTAGTTTCCAGTGGTTGTCATTTGGTATGCATATCACATGTTTTTCATCTTAAAGCCCCTGATGAGTAGGACTTAAAAATGTGTCACTTTGGCCACTCTAAGTGGATTATCAGTTGCATTGAAACACCAAAACCAAAAAACAAATTCAACCCAGTATCACAGAGAAGGAAAGTGCATGGATGCACCAATTTTCTCTACAAACAACTTTTGATTTCAGAATGGCATGCTAATTAGATTAGAATTTAACACATAGCCATTTTAGAAATCTACCACATATAAACTGTGACACATCAAAAGCATTCATCCCTTCAAATACATAACTTCACCCACAGTTCAGCTGGTCTGCCATTAGAAGCTGTTGTCTTCACCAGGATGATTAACATCACAAGTTTACGTCAGTTACATGAACAGTACACAGGAAGAAAACTGCATTGTTTAAAGTTATTAATTGCAGGGTCAGGGATCAAAACTACCTGGTTGGGTTTAGTCACTGAAACTACCTAGTTAGGTTTAGGCACTGAAACAACTTGGACTACCAGACTGGTAGTGACTCCTGTTTGTGGATTGTTGACATTTGTTAAAATAGAAGGAAGGTGTTTTCCCTGAGATGGGTGAATGACATTCTGTGTGAGTTGCCCTTTAGTGAAATATTGAATTAGGCCTCTTTGGCTGTGGGTTTACCATTTTACACTATGGAAAAGGAACCCTTGGGCAGCCTTAGATGATTTTAGTTTTTATATTTTCACCCAAGGTGATAAACAGGCCAATCTCCCAGAAAGTTAATGTACTTCTTTAACAGATAAAGGTCAACACAGAGACAGGGAGATACTTGTCTGAGAGTAGTGGCTTGGAGAGGTGTCAGTTGGACTATGAAGGTGAGACGTACTGTGGCCAGAGATGAGGGATGACACCTGCCTACTTGACGCCTACTTCAAAACAGGCCTATATGTATATATATATATGTGTGTGTGTGTGTGTGTGTGTGTGTGTGTACGTGTGCATGTAGGGACAGAGAAAGAGGAGGGGGAAATTTATTTAGAATGTGCTTGAGTTTTTGTCGTTTTGACTTTTTCACCAAAGTCTGTGTGTGTTTGTGTGAATTTGTCTCTTTCCGTCTCAGTGAACCAGCTCACTGCTGGTCAGTGGTATTTATAAACAGCCATAGACATTTAATACAGATGGCAGCGCACCTTAAATTTTAAAGACACTATTTTCTGTCCTGGGAAATGGACAGACAGTACTTTGTATTTAACTGCCAGGATATGGAACTGGGGATGTGGGCTGTGAAATAAGTGGTGCATTTCTAATGTGTGGAAATGCATAGCGGAGACTACAGAGAATACCTGAGTGTCAGTCTGCAGGCTCATTTCTTAGGGACGTGATGGTTTATTATGAGGAGCTATGCACACTGAATGAACAACTGAAGCAGACTTCCAGCATGTCAATGAAAGAGTTAACTTTCTTCTTTTGGACACTCACCAGGAGGGAAGAGTCAGAAAGAAAAAAAGCAAGGTTAGCTTACTTCAGACATGATGGGGAATTCCTCACTGTCTGTCCTGCCAAGTCCATTGTATTCTGTCTTCCCTGTCTACCTTCTCTGTTTCATGCCAAGACAATGAAAGCATTTTTAAATTCAATGCAGGAAGAAAAGAACAAAAAAAAATATATATCATTTTACCTGTATTGAAATAATGAGGGCAGAAGAAATTATTGGTACAAATGTAGTCTCCTCTTTTAAAGTATTCCAGCACATTTTTTTCACAATAGTTGAGTAGAATCTTATAGTACAATATCTCTAAATTCATGTGATAATGATTAAAAGATGTTGAAATGTTCCCTTGTCTTGACCTCTTAACTGTAGTCACCCTCTATAGGTAGATCAGTACAATACTGAATCCAATAAGTCAGTGCTGTAACTAACACTTGTTTTTATCCACAATTAATCTGCCCATTTTTTAGAATGTTAAATCGATTAATTTAAGAAATGTAAACAAATGGGAAAAATGTTAGTGACAATTTCTCAAAGCCAAAAGTCACATCTTCAAATTGCTTCTCTTGTCCAAAACCCAAAGACACTTCATATAGCTGTCATGAAACAACAAATAAAAGCAGCACAAGCTCATATCACACCAAAAAGTAAGCAGCTAATTTTTTTTCAGTCGACTAATCATCCAATAAATTAACTGAAGAATCATTGCAGTTCTACAATCAGTCTTGAATGGATAAAAGAACAAATTAAATAGGCTGACCCATGTCTAGACGAAAAGAATTCACATTATTCACTCACACGTCGCCCAACAGATAGAATCCTATTTTAATCTATGCAGCTGTTTGCACTGGCTCTATGCAAGCTCCTGTCTCAGCTGCACCATTTTTTCAAAAATATACAAGTGTCAAGGCAAGCTAAGTGCCCAGTGAAAAGCCCCCCAATCTACATTTGAAACCTATGCTATACACCAACTCAAACTTCACGGGTTTAGTACAATTCACTATATATTTTAGAGTTTATCATTCATTTATACATTTTTTTAATTAAATGTAAAGTTCCTATTTGTAGGAATAGTTGATAATTGAATGATATTGAATAATAACACATCCATATTTGAAATATGCGAATGGAGTGTAGACAGTTTCTTCAATGTCATTTGAATGCTGTTGTCATCCAAGTGCGACGCTGCCTTTATACTTGTGGTGTAGACGCAGGGTTAGGCAATTGTGTTTTATTGTCCCTTCCACCATGCCCTCTGATTTCACTGTTTCATCATGGGGGCTATTAATGATGCCAAATTAGCTAATTAATTTAACTGACTTTCAATGCACGTCAATTTATACTAGGAAGATTCAAATGTCATCTTCATGATAATGGAGGGGTGTTTTCCAAATTATTTGAGGCCACTTGAGGAGCACTTGCACTGAAAATCTGTCCACATCGAAAGTTTTCAAAATGACTCTGAAATGGTACCTAGTGTACATCTGTCTGTCTGGACTTTTTTTTTTTTATTTGAAGAAACAAGGCATGATTCCACCCGGATTATTTCAGCAGTGTCTTGTCAGTGTGATGCATTTGACAGTCTGGACAGCTGATGTGCACTGTGAAGACATTCCTCAGGTTTTCTTTGGCTATTTCATGACAACTGTGTCATTTTACCTGCTGTTTGCCTGATATCAATCAGTACAGCAGGTTAGACATACAAGGTGGTATATGTCACATCGAGTGTGTATGCACATAAAATGCACGGTGCATTTGGTGTGAACAGTGTGTCTGATTGAGAATAACTGAATCTGAGAGTTTACACCATAAAAATACCCATTTTAATTTAAAAAAGTAATTTTAAGTAAGTTGAATTAATTCCAACTTCGATGTTACTATGTCCACTTGAGACAATATGGCAGAACCTCCAGTTAATATCGAGAAAACGTTTGATAAAATCCAATATACAAGCAAAAACATGCTCAAATTGAATGAAAATGACCGTTTAGAACTGAAAACTGAATTAAATGAATGCGTTTTGAGTGATGTGAGTGTGATAGAAGTCTGATATGACAAACTATTTTGATGACACACTTTTCTGTAACTGTTGCTGTCCACATATGACAACAGTAGCATCTTCTGGATCCTGTCTGTTATGTCAGTATGGCAGTCACAACCACAGCCCATGTACCGTCACTGCTATAGTTAAGTCTCAAAACAAGATATAGCCTTGATGACTTGAGATACACTGATATTTCTTGCAGTGTGAAGAGTTGTTTAGTCCCAAGCTAGAACATTTTTTATTATGTATTATCTCATATATAATTGGATTTATATTGAACCCGTTTTTAATAACAATACAGCTCCTCTAAAAAACATGGAGATAATAAGTTAGGATGGTCATTTAAAAAAATGTGGTCATGATGAGTGGGCACCGATGACTGTGAGAATATTTAAAACATTTGAAAAAGAGTTGCATGGTTTGAAACCAAACAGAAGTACTAATAAACTTTGGAGAGAGAGCTTGCTGAGAGCCACCTGAAAACCACATCCTTGTATTTGCCTTTGAGTAAGTGACAAAGCATATGAGTGTAAGAGTCTCACCAGAGCCTAGAGGGGTTTCAAAAGCATTGTTCAGATGATAAACGCCATGTGCAGGAGCTCGCTACTTACCATACTTTTATTGCATTTGGGAAGTTGGGCTGAAATATAATAAGTGTGCTGCATAGTAAGAAATATCCAATATTGAAAATCAATCACGCTGAGATTTAGACTGTTGAAAGGTTGATATACGGAGAAAAAGATGCTGGCATGAGCAAATCTGCTTAAATTTACATGTCAATGATGAAGCCCAAAGACCTTCATTAGTAAGCACAAGGTTATCACACAAGTAAAACATATAAGCTAAGACACTGATGAATAGTAATACATGTATGTAATCATGTTAAAAGAAATTCAACACAACTACAAACCTATTTTATTTCATCTGTCTGTCTAGCCACCTATCTATGCAAACTCCCAAATCAACATATATGTATGTTCCCAAGACAACATGACCGTGCAGTGCAAAAGTGTCACACATACTGGACCGCCGTGATAAAGTCACAGGCTGGTTAGGTTTAGGTACTTGACATGGCTACTTTACTTCTGTAGCTTCTGTTACAAATGTACCTACATTACCTGTGTAACTTGGGTTACGTTGCGTGTCAAGTTAAAAAAAAACTCACTGGTGACTTCTGGTTTCATGCAAATAAAGGTCGGAATACGCTGCTTTCATAGTTTATGGACTGGATGTAAAGGGAATAAAGATAAAAAAAAGTCATTTTTTTTGTTTTATTAAGTGTTTGGAGTTGAAAAGAAAAGTATAAATATTTAATACCATGGTGAAAAAACTAAGTATTCAAGTTAATTTACTTCTGAGCATAGACAGAGGAGTGCGGAGAGGCGGGTCTGTGTGTGCACTGCAGCGGTGCATCTGTTAACTCACTGTTGGAGAGAAGTGTGACAAAGCACAGCTGGTACTGGTGTATTCACTCTGCGGAAAACGAGTCTTGAAACCGTCTCAAATATGTGCAAACAATTGTACGAAAACATTTGACTAGCTTTTGCTGGATTTGGGCCTCCATACTTCTAAAAGCATCAAGTAAAAATGTAAAAATGTTGTGTGAAGTCATAAATTTGATATATTAGACAAAGATATATTCCTGGAAAGTTTTAGTCAATAATAGAAATTCATTGTCATTGTCAATCTCAAACATTTCAGCACAAAACATTTTTGTGTTCCTGGACCTTTCTCTTCTCTGTTTCTTTTTCACATCATTAGCCTCTATATGGATAATCTCTTTTTATCCCACTAGTTTTAAGGTTCCTTTCCCCTTTTCTTGATGCAGCTCAACTCATTAAATAGAGGAATCCACTGGTGGCACTAAGGATTGGAACCTCTTTTTCCGAAAACTCTTTAAAGAAAGCCCAGACCGGAGGAATTTAGACTGGTCTCTTTTTTGTTTGCTCAATCCATCCTGACTCATCACGATGTGGGTATTTTTAGCAGTGGATTCCTGTTTGGCTTTCTCCCCACTGTTCACAAGGGGCTATCATATTCTGTGAGACAGGGAGGAATAATCAATGTCAAATATCAGCCGAGAGTCGATTAGTGGCAGAGACATAAAGTTAGAACAGCTTGTGTCATGCTGGAAGTTAGATATAGTGTGTATAGCAGCTGGATAAAGTGCTCAGGTCTGTGTGTAGACTTAATGTATGTGTTTTGTCTGGCACAGCTGCCCATATCAGCTGCATGCTCGTTAAATGTTGGGCTTAAACCAGCGCTGACGCCGTGCCGGCTCTGGTTACTCCTGTGGGAATACCTGCCATTGTCAGTGTGAGCCCTTCATAATTCCCCGGAATTAGCCTCAAATGGTTAAAGTTTGGTGGGCAAAATAAAAGAACTGAGCTTTGACTAACTGATTGAGAAGGAATACTTTCAAGTTTTTAGTAGATGTTTCACAGAATAATTGAATAGTTGACCATTAAAACCATTAGCCAGCACTGGGCATTGTTGTCATCTAATTTTTCATCTGAGATTTTAGCATGATGAATTCAAGTGACCATAAGTGATCATAATTCAATATAGTAGGCTGTTCTGAGCCTTTAAGATGGCCTGTTAACGACATTACTTTAAATGTCAGTTGTTGTCTCCTGAACATGCATTTGTTTGACAGAATTTCAGGTATGAGAGGGAAATCAGTCAAGTTGTTACTGCAGTCAAACAGTAACACTGTTGTATCATGGACCTTCGATTAACCCTTTACTGGTTCTATTCGAGACCTTTTTAACGAGAACTGATCACTGTTATCTAGTGAGTGAAAAAAATATGGTAAATCTTGTGCGATTAATCTGCTATTTATCTCCTTTATTAGTTGATTACTACTAAATGTACCAGGTTTTGGTAATGACACTTTTTTGATTCACTTCCACCACATTTAAGGGTTCTGCCTGTGATGTAGTAAGCCATCTTAAATACTACTGTCCTGTATACTCAAACTTCAATTAAAGCTGAGATTGGTCCTTCATGGCCCTTTACAGTAGTGTAACCGTCCCCCCCCCCCCCCCCCCCCCCCCCCCTGTACCATAGAGTCTAATTCCTCACTGTTAAGGTGGCCAAGTGACCCGATATCCTGTTTGTCAGGAGAACAGGAATATTTCTGATTGTTGCACATCCTGCCGGTCAGTGATCTGTGGCACATACAGCTGCCGGGCATGAAGCCTTATTTAGCTTCTATTGTATGAGTTTGGATACAATCACACTCTGTACTGACTTATCTTTAATGCCAGGGAATGATTTTGAAGTGTGAGATTGCTGGGTTGGTTGTCAATATGCGTGGGAGATTCGTGCGAGTTTCGGGCACTCACGCCACGGGCATTATCATGCAAAATTAATTATTTGCCTCTTTTTTATGTTCCCCTGAATCTTAGAGCAGTAAAAAACCTGCCTGTGTTTTATTGAAATGAAATTATGGTATAATGTCACTTTTGCTATTAGCACAGAGAGTCTGTGCATGCCAATTGATCCTGCTGTTGTCATAGCAACATGAACCACTAAACCTCTGCGCAGCTGTTGTTATGGAAGCCCTTGAACAGCTGGGGGGCTATAGCTGCGGAGGGATTGTGGGAAACGGGTCTTTTGGTCCTCCCTTCACACCTTGACCCCAAAACTCCTGCCAGCGAAAAAGAGGAGGATTTGGGAATCTTAAAAATGTCCATCTGGAGTTATTTCTCCACCGTACAGAGCCTCCATATGATGAGAGAGAAAGTTTAGGCAGGAAGTTGTGAATATTTAATCATGTCTGTCTCCTACAAACCTGCTTTGCCACAAATGCGGCAGTGAAATCAAATGAGTCAAATGAAGCTAGATTCTCTCCCAGGGTTTGCCTGATGCATTGGAGCATATCCCATTATTGATATGAGCGAATGTTGTACACAGTGCAACAATGAAACACTTATTTCATAATGAAGCACAACTTGTCCGGGGAGCAGAACTCTCTGAGTCCTATTCCATCAGCCATAATAATGCCGGTGCGTAAACCGGGGGCAAGGTCCCATCCTTCCTGCGTTTTGGGCACTGCCTTTTGTGACTCATTTACTGTACTGTATAAGAAGTACTTTATACTGGGTAAGAAATACTCTTGTCTTACGTAATAGTAGAAAATACTATAATGTAAGATACGGTTGAAGAAAATATAAGATGTATTACAAGTAAAAAGCCTGTGATATGAATGTGCTTGAAGTATCAAAACTAAAAGTTGTCATTCATCAGAAGGACTTGGTGGGAATGAGTCAGTCTGTTATTAACGAACAATGATCCATTCAGTCCACCTCCTCATTCAGACATTTTTGCTCTTTAGGTCACCCGACATCCTCCTTTACTGCTGTAATGATTACTGCGGCCACAACTGGTCACCAGTTCTAGCGTCTGTAGCAGCCGTCAATGTGGGTCATAATGGCTGCTTTCACATTTGGCCTATGAGGTCATTTTCCTAACCAAACATATACAAGTAAAGAAAAACTATTAGGAGAGCGAGTGAGAGGAATTACTTTATTATTGTTAAATGTATTTAACTTCTTCTTCTGATTCCCTTTCTTATTCTTCTGCCGCCCTCTGGATCAAGATACAGGTGCCATCGACGGCCGTAAATCAAACAATGCGCGTTTCTTTTTTTTTTATACCGAGCGTTAATCGCGCGTTAAAAAAATTAACGGCGTTAAGAGGATGTTGCGTTAACGAGTTATTAACCCGTTAACTTTGACAGCCCTAATTATTACATATAAAACAGAGAAAATTGGGAAATCCTCAGCGTAGAGGTGCAGATACATGTTAATGTTGATTTTGTGAGTGCATTACCACTTTATATACTGTTAGTTGGTTCAATTGGTGGGGAGCTCCACCTGCAGTGACCAACAACCTCTGCTCACGGAACCTCACATGGCATGCTTTATTGGATATACAGTTTGTGCTTTCAGTTTCTTCAATTTCCATATCATCTTGTGTTTATGTTTTATTAAAGACGTCCGCTAAGGGGGTTATGTTTTCACCCATGTCTGTTTGTTGGTTGGTTGTTTTTTTCAGCAGGATCACACAAAAACTATTTTTTAGGTTTAAACAAAACTTGAGATACTAAGTAAAATACAAGTAAAATGACTTAGATACTTCCCTCCACTGACTGTACATGTGTACCTGTGTATAAAGAAGACAGGCTGCAGTGTGAGTGATGGCGAGCAGATTGAGGAATGCTAATGTTTCCTCTGCGGCTTTTGTGAGGAACACGGTGATTAGACCTCCAGCCCCCTGGGTGGAGCCCCTCGTCGCACCAGCTCCCGCTCTGATTTACTTTGACGTCAACAGGAAGGTCAGCTGGGTCCCTGAGGGGTCATGGAGGGATGGTGAATGGTGTGTGTAGAGAGCTTCGGCACAGAGACGCTACTCCAGGATCCCAGCTGGGGCTTGAGGGATGACCGAGGGAGGAAGGGCCCTTGGAGCTTAGGGAGGGCTTCGGGAAGGATTACTGAGAAGCTAAAATGTTTTCTTTGTGGCTGGAGGAAACCTAAGAATGCTCTCACCCAAATCTCCCCCAGTCTGGGGAGACTGTGTGGCAGGGAAACTCCAGCTACATCCTAAAGATTTCCAAATTTTCTCGGGCTTAGAGCTTCTCTTTACTGTCATCAACATGTTTTATTTGGCTTTTAGACTGATAAGCTTCAAATCATTTATTGTTAAAAAGAGCCTAGGTTCAACTAATATTAATGCTGCAGTTTAAAACAAATAAAGAATACTTTTTAGATTATGACGGAAGGAATTAATGTAAATCTAACTACAGGAATGGAAACACTTTGTGTTAATAGTGTGACTGTGAGGTATTGCATTAGATAATTTGTTCACAAAATGCTGATTTGAACCTAAATCTGTCTCGAAAACACCACAACACATACATTTCATTCTGTAGCCGTCATGAATAAGTGTATCCAAGTCATTGTGTAGAACACCATCAGGCACGTTCCTTTTTGTTGTTTTTCAACTAAAAGTGTGAAAAATGGTGGCCACCAAAGAGCAATATCAATTTGCACAATATTGATTCTTGAAAACAATTTTCAAAAAATGGTTCTAATGGAATGTCCTGATGTTTATCCATTTTATGTTCAATGAGCCACTTTATTTGCAACATCTCAGATGATGTAAACACTCCTAATTGAGTTTCCTCAAAATATGCATGACAGTGGGATATGGTATGAAGTTATTATCATTTTCTACCACTTTTAAGAGATAAAAACTGATAAGACACCCTAAAAATTGTTTAGGCTACTCTCTGCTAAGCCTCCTCATCTTTCATTCCAGTCCCCCCGTTCCTTCTACTCTGGGCCTCTGGTAGTACCTACCTACCACACACACAGTAGTCCCCACTGAGCTGTGCAGGACTGGATAAATACCATCCCTTCAGAGGCTCTGTGTTAGCAGATTGCTGGAGGTAGGCGGCCTGCTGTGAGGCCCGACCACACTCCCACTGTTCTGGAGGAGCTTTAAGCGAAAGATCAGGTGTCCAGCCCTGAATGCTTGATTGAACTTAAATCTTTTGCATGTGCGCCATAACTCTCCCTGCTCTGTGTGGCTCAGACATGGCCAACCAGTCAATTGCTCAAAAGAATTTGAGTTGCAGCAGTCCTCTGACCTCCCTGTTTTCACCTGTATCATTGAAAACTATATTCAGATTCATTTTGATATGATGGAGAGTTGCATGAAAATTATGAATTCACCACAAATCAAGTTAATGATAATTATAGGGCAATAATGACCTGATATAATAATAAAAAAGAAACACTTATGAATGTATTCACTCATAAAAAGTACCTATTTTCATATACAAGTACTTATACTATAATTTAAACTTCAAACCTATTCTACCAGTATGATTGTTTTATAAAATGGCTTACTCCTCCTGGTAATTATAGCAATTTACTCAAAATCTTTACATTCATAATTCAGAATGTGTTGTATTATTCCTCACTGGTGTTATAATTGTTATGCATTTTTTTTTATTAATTTGTCTATAATTAAAGATTAAAGACATCCATCAGATTTTTTTAGACCTACTTCTTAAGTTCAACTTTGAGCTACTATACTCAGCAACTTTAAGTTACTATCCCACTGTCCAGCAGAGGTCTTGTGTTATCCCTTTTTTGCTGTTGGTCTTTACTGAGTTGGATCAAATAAAGGTGAGGAGCCATTAAGTGCTGAACAGTTATGGAGTTAAATTGGGGTATTTGTTCAAAACCTGTCTGTTTTTTTAAATTCAGTTTTTGCCTACAGTTGCTGAATCCTTTAAACTGGAAAGTAAAATGTTGTCATTGTGGGTGGGAGCGATGGCCACCAGTACAGAAACAAGGAATTGTACACTTAAACCGGCAATAAACAAGGGTCTTTTGCTTTAACTTATCCATTATGAAGGAAATGACACCACCAGTGTTTAGATTGGTTCCCTGTAAAACTCTCTTTCCCTACGCAATTCTGCCACCAGAATGGAGGCTGACTGGTGATACAGTCAGGCTGTTAGCCTGGCATCGATTCTGCTATCCTTAATAAAATAATGGGAATAGGAATCATGCGTAAAATGGCTTTACTTCAAATAATATCAATTTCTAGTCCATGATATTCCTACTATGCGGGATGTTCTATAGCCCAAAGTGCATTTTATTAAAGGATAAGGCTTTTGTTATTTCACCTATTTTCATTATCAACAAAAATACACAAACAAACAATAAATTAATGTATCTACTCACCGGTGTTGTGTATGTATCAGTGCCTGATATATGTTCTTCCTCTGTGCCACAGAGCTCTATTGTTGTCCAAAAACTATTAAAAAACAGATCACATGTTTCTTTATTATCGTGAACAAACACACACACACACACACACACACACACTGTGGTTTATTTTGACTTAATTCCTCATACACCGTCCTGGCTGCCCTAAATACCCACCAAATGTGTATACATACGCTGCTGAAAATAGTCCCCACATAAATGTATTTCCTAATGTTTGATTGACCATTTAATGTCCTTTTGATTTATGATAATAATTACTTTCTTAAGCTGCATCACTCAAACGTTGTCATCTGTCACCAGGCTTTGTGTGGCGAGTTGGATACCGGGCCACGGGGAAGAGAACAACTCTACAATCTGCTGTGTTGCTGTGGGCAAGCTAACTGTAAGTTGCCCTCCTGTAAACTTCATGATATAACCAGGTTGTATATGATTGTGCTTGTTTATACATGTCATTAACAGGGCTGTGTGCAATTTGCAAGTGTGTATTTCATGAACAGAATGTTCATTCTGTCTTGATAGACTTTAAATAACAACATATCTGGCAGAGCTAATCTGTTTCTTCAAAGGCCAGCACCAGTCTGTGATTTAATTTAAGAGCACACAATCAAATGTAATTCATGCTATAAACACGTTGGCATGCCCCGAGTACACGGTTAATGATTACCCTACTGCAGTTCACTCAAGCCGCTTGAAACCAGCTGATCATTTCAATCCCCTGTGCATATTTTCACAGCGTTTATTCAACCTCTAAATGAGAATCTTGATTTCTGGGCTCAGTTTTTGTTGGAACTTCAATCCATACCTTTTTTTTTTCAAATGATTGATGATTCACTCTCCGACAAACACACTATTTGCATCGTGGATCAGAATGAGAATGGATGTGATCTGATGAGAATCTGCAATCTTGGCGCTGTGTTATATAAGGGACACTTTATTGTATTTATGACATCTGTAATGTGGCGCTGTGTGTAGTATACAGGGTTTTACTTTTTATAACTGATTGACTGTTAATATATTTTCCACAAATATACTATTCCTGAAAAATACCCATGTGACCATGTGATGAGCGAAAGGGACCTCAAACACTGAACACCTGTTGTGTTGGTGAGTAAATGGGAACCAAAAGCCAATGGAAATAGGCTCAAATGACAGATGAGAACCACTGCCTCTTATTGTACCTGCTGCCTCCAGAGTGTGCTGGTTTCTAACAAGCAATTGTCTGGCTATGTGATGTGGCTTTGAAGTGGATAGCATTTCTGTATTGTTATGCCATGAACATGGGACACTGAAGTCTCAATATGGTTTTTGAATGCCCATGACTGGATCTTGGGTTCTTCCCACAAAAACATTCTGTGAGGCAGAGCTAGCTGCTGAGTTACTGCGGCAATGAGGTAACCATATCATGTTTTACTTTCATGTAAAACACAGGTGTCCATTATGTATGATACTGTATGTATAAGAAGCCTGGTCAGTGGCCTTACGCTTCTAAATTTGACACTGTAGTTGCCCCTCAAGCTTCACTTGTTGAAGCGCTCCTCTGTGGTAGTATAAAGAGTTACAAAAGTCGAAGTCACTGGTGGTTTGGGTTGTTGGATGGGTCACACACTGGACTTAGACTTTGTGTCCTGTTTATACCAAATTAGCTTTGACAAGTTGAATGCTCTATGACATTTTTCCACTTTAGGACACTAGCGGCTGCAGTTGAAAAGTCCCATAACTCTCAGACTAGATGATTAAAGGGATATTCCGGTGTAAATTTAATCCATGGTGTAAAACACAGTGACACTGAGTAAGACCTCCCTTTGAGAGATCAAGTTTTCCGACCGCTAGTTTATGTAGTTTTAGCAACCTCAGAAAAGACCGCACGATAACAATACACTGCAGTCTATGCCTCCAACAAGAAACCGCCATCAAAAAGCCACTCATAGCCACAAATAATGCTCAGAACAGCACCAAAGTGCAGCAACAGTACAAATAGGCTCGTTGTGGGGTTAGCCCTGTGAGTTGATTACCGAGTGCAGTAGAGTTCTGCGGACAGAGAAAAGAACGGAATTGAGCATTTCTAACCGCACTCAGTAATCGACTCGCAGGGCTTCCCCACAACAAGCGAGCTGCTGCAGGAGAGTGGTGAGCGGTGTTGTCTTTACAGTAGAAATCCGGCTAAGCTAGCAGATGTTTGATGCCTCGAACTATGCGCTGGGACCCTATTTGTACTGTTGCTGAGGTTTGGTGCTGTTCTGAGCATTACTTGTGTCTATGAGTGGCTTTTTGATGGCGGTTTCTTGGTGGAGGCACAGACTGCAGTGTATTGTTATTGTGCGGTCTTTTCTGAGGTTGCTAAAACTACATAAGCTAGCGGTCGGAAAACTTTATCCCGGGGGGGGGGGTCTTACTCTGTGTCACGGTGTGTTAGACCATTGATTAAATTTACACCGGAATAACCCTTTAAGTTACTGAGCTGTGAAAACTACCAGTGTGTGGTGTATTGTGATGACTTTGGCTATTTCCCCAGCAAACAATACTGCTACAAATCATACTCTGTTTTTGCACAAAAACACTTATTATGAGACAAAGCACTTTTTTTTTACCGATGACTCTAACCATAACTACCGTTGAGCACAGCAACATGTATCATAGGGGGAAGTGTTTGCAAGACTTGTCTTGCTGTTTGTTGTTGTTGCCATATCCTCTTCCACCTGAGTTGTTTCAGAGACAATGATATTAGAAATTAGGTCAAAATTGCTGCTTTGGAAACATTTGAATATTACTGCCTGTCCCTGAGGTTCAGAGTGAAATAAGCAACAAGCACTTTAGTATCCCCTCTTCCCCAATGTTTGCAGCTAATTGCAAATTGAAGAACTGAAAAGTTGTGGCCATTCCTGCTCAGTTGAAAATGATTCCCCCCCGAGATTTAATGAAAACCTCTTACTTCGTTTTTCTCTTGGTTTTTTTTTCTCTCTCTCTAAAATTGTTCTATTTGAGTTATCACCATTTTTGCAGAGGTTGTCAGGGGTAAATTTGGTTCTTAGTAATTAAGACTTGATCTGGAACCCAATTCCAACCAAATACAAATTATATTCACTTAGGTCCAGGTGGTGTCCCATATTTCGGTCTCTATGTCAAAAGACTAGAACATGGACAAGACTTGCCCCCATGTGTACATAGTAACCCTGCAGGAGAAACAAAACACAACCAAATATGCTTGGTTTGGATACTTTTGACCAAACATGGCTTCTACATTCATCAATCTGGCAGCTCCCCAGAATAACACCAATTTTATAGTGCCTGTTAGCCTCACAGGATCGGCTGTGGATTGTTAGTTTTTTCTTCTCAAGGGAATCTCGACAGTCACACTGTTAAGGGATGGGTGTTACATGTTCCCTTTTGACGCAACTCATAATCCCACAGAATATACATTGTATAATATACATTGGCATATGATTCACTTTTATGATTGTGCAACTCACAGTTTACACCCAGTGCCAACATTTAGTGGTAAAGTAGGTAGAAGGCCTGCTGAGTCTTTTATGTGGCAAAGACTAAAGTACAGATTTGGAAGATGGGGTAGTGGATGGCTGTGTAGTCCATCTCACTTTCATGAAGGAGGATGGAGTTAACATTTTATCAATGATTTTCACCTGAGCTTCACAAGTCTTTCTGTCTTTCTGTCCTTCTGTTTCTGTCAAAGTATGTAAACCTATTCTACTAGGACCCCCAAATAAAAGTGTGAACCGGAAGATTAGCAGAATTCTCTGTGAATGTTCTTGTTAAAGTACACTAATGTTGTTCAGGACAATAAAGTTAAATGTTTAAAATATCCTGCCTCCATTATGTATATATATGTTTCACCACATTTGAGGCATAATCGCAAAAAATGTGGTTATATATATGCTGCATATGTATGCGGCCTTTATATAACTATTTATAGAAGTTTTTTATTCCCTATCGTAGTAAAGAATTCATGACTGATCGCACTCTAAACATTTTCCCTGCTTCAAGGCTCTAGGCCTCAAACTTGCTATCCTCTGTAATCCTCCTCCTCTTGTTACATCTACCCTTCATGTTCATGTTGTTTTTGTCAACTTTTTGCTCTTGAAACAATGCCTCTAAATCCTAATTAGTCTTTGTTGTCAAATTCTGTAAATGCCCTTGTATTGGGAAGAGGCCGCAGATCAAAATAAGAGCTAGGACAATGGGGGTTCTGTACACACATGGCAGTCTCTAGCTGATTGCCGGAGGAGGTCTGGTTTTACTAAGCCATTTGTCTCTTCCTACACACAGGCCAGACTAATCGCACAGCCAGTCTCCATGTCCTCTCAGCCCCTAAGTGTTCCCCAATCCTGCCCTCCCACTCCCCACCCAAAAACCTCCAGCACGATTCCCCACCAAGGATTGTTTTACGCTTAATTTTGTTAGACTTAATGAGATTTCACTAATTAAATCTCCTCCTGGTTGGAGACCCCCCCCCCTTCCACTCACAATCACTCCAGCCCATGGAGTGATTGCTTGTAGAGCTATTTTAGACAAATAAACTTTTTCATGAAGAACAGGGACAGTGGGTTGCACAAGGACAGGTCTGTGTTACACTGTGGATTTCCAATTTCGCGCCAAGATGCTCTGCTGCGCTTGTGATAGCCAATAGGTTTTCAAATCTGATTTAATGTATAAGGGCAGGAAGTAGTTGTCGCATACATCCAGATGTCTTTGCATCATAAATATGCGGTGCTGCATTGCCCTCCCCACACAACACGTTGCGTTTTGTTTTGATAGAGAGCACCCTAGCATTGGTAAACATATTGTGCGTTCAAGTTCTTTGTTACATCTCACTGTCAGTCTTGGTGAAATTTGTTTAGGATTGTATGATAGTTTATCTGCATTAGTACATTTTGCCATCGTTTGAACTCAAAATACCTTCACTGCTAGTCACCAGGCATATAGTTTAATGTAAAGCAGAGGAGCCGAACCTCAAATGTAAGTGACAGGACACTGACAAAATGCACACATGCTCCATATACATGCTCCTAATAATAATCCCTGTAATAGCTGGATGGCAGTGCTAAATGGGAAGTGCTGAAGGGTGGGACCATCTCAGCTCAAGCAGTGAGGCCTTGGAGGTCATTGTTGACAGCAGCCGCTTGCCCTGCTATTGTGGACAACCCTCTGGGACTCTCACACTGACTATTGTGGGAGCCATCCTCCCGTTTCCCGTTTGAGCCCTGGATGCCCGTTGCCAGCTCCGCCACTCGGTTCTTCAGCCAAAAAGTCCATTACACCCCTCTCCTTCTCTCCCTCCCATGCCCCTGTGTCCATTGTAGCCCAGCAAACCCTGCTTCATTTATGCACACACACATATAAATACACACACACACACACCCACCCACACACACACACACACACACACACACACACACACACACACACACACACCCTATCCAGCCTCAGAAGAGCCTGTGCTGTGGCCCTCGGGTGGGCGATTGGGCAGCGTGCCCGTTTCAGATGGGAGTGCTTCCTTGATGAAGGCCCATGCTGATCGGGTTTCTGCCACCTGTCATTCAGCTTAGGGGGCAAGAAAGGGGGCAACAGTGGTTGTGGGTGGTGGGAGTGAGGAGGCGCGGAGAAGTGGGGCAGGGGGGGTTAACAGGAGAGATGCCATGGCTATCTGGCACCAAGCCTGCAGCCTGCTGTTGTTTCAGTGTAGCCTCCTAGACTTCTCAAGTAGTCCTTTAGTTCAGGCAGTGGCAAGTTCCCTGTTTGATCTAATGATAAAGTACTCCATTATATACTTATGTACATATGACATCACTGAACAGCAAAAGAAGACAATCAAAGTCACCCTCATGCTGATGGAAAGTCAAAGCTTCACAGCAAATCTGTGTTGCAGCTTTCTCCTAAACAACTGAAGTAGATGGGGACCTAAAATATATAAACACAACTGAAGAAGAAGAAAAAGGGTCCATACAGCTTGTCTGGCGCCAACAGTTTTTTGTGCTTTACATTGCCATCAGACAGCCTTTTTCTTTAGCACTGCATTCCCTCCCCTGTACTGTATTACAGGGGAGGGAATGTATTACGCAACTGTATTACGCGACTGTCAGCTATGACCGTGATGATGACTGTGACTGTGACTGTGACTACTGTTACGCTCCAGAAATGTTTTGTGGACTACAACACTTCCCCCGACTTTCCATCAGCATTTAAGCAAGTAGATAATAACTAAATATACACTTCTGGGTGAATTGTTCCTTACATGTAGCTCAGCGCACTTCACGGCCTCTCAGACCTAACCCTTTTATGTTGATCAAGGAACATTCCCTAAAAAGGTCAATACACGTGAGTCATAGCCTTCATTTGTTGTGCATTTACTGTAAATGAAGGTCAAAAGGGATTTTTTGCTGACTCATACAACATCGGATCATTTTTTTTCTACTGGTCTCATATCCACTCAGAGAGCACATACCTCTGTAAACTGTGCAGTATTAGGAGTGGAACATTTCAGTCTGCTCCTTGCTCTATACACATGCAAATAGTGGTGGACAATCATTCCAACAAGACCTGAATCATAGGATGAGCAAATGTTTACTTTCATATATTCTTAAGAATTTGAAAAAATCTGCTTCATGACTTTTATTCTGATATCCTGCTAACCAAGCACAGACAGACAGACAGACAGACCAGACACACTGGTTTAAAAACATAACCTCTTGGAATATTAAAAAATATTAGAACATGCTGTAATTCATTACAGGACTTCATCTCGCAAACACAGCACGTTATTGCAGATTGGATGTTAGTGGAATGCTGGCACTAAAGTGTTTTGGGCCTCATTTAGCCCTGCTCATGGAGAGAAATTCATTTGCCTTACCTCATGAGTTAGAGTAGCAGGTTTCCTCAGTTGTGATTCTAGCCCTGCCAGGTTTATGTGCTCACTCTGTGAGATTTCAGTTAAATCAAGACATCTGGAAGTGCATATTAATCATAAGCATTTTATAGCTTTTGGGAATGAGCAAGAGTGAAAAAACGCACTGTTGAGAAATGCTGTATCTACTATAGGTAGCATTTTAACTCATGGCCTTTGCAGATCTGAGGTTGTGTAGGCTGCCATTTCAAATTTGACATGGGACAGCAGCTGTGGAGCTCCTTTAGCTTCTTCTGTCTAAGTACATATCACACCAATTTTGTCAGATTCAAAGTCCTGTAGTCTAGCCATGGTTAGAGGATTTTCGGAGCTAATGAAGGCTCTATTTTGGCTACAGAATGGAAAATCTACCTTTAATCAAAGAAGATTGGAAGGCAAACTGGCGATCGCTAACATACTCCCTCTGACCTCTTTGTTACATGAATTTGAGGTCACGCTTAACTCCACATTATTAGCTTCACAGTGTGATCCCACATTTCACTCCATTGCACTTGCTAACTCTATGCTTAACCATCATCCTCCAATCCATCCATATCCATTTCTCCCTCACCCGGGCTCTTTACCCTACCAACCCTAATTGTAATTATGTTGATTTAACTTAGACACATGCGGCTCCCTCCCCACCATCTGAATGGGAGCTTATTAGTTTGAATATTTTTTTTTATATTTATTTATTCCCATTTCTCAGGGTCCCTGTCGGCATTTCCAATTACTCTTGTCGTGCGGTTGTAATTGCCTCCATGCTAATGGCCGCCAGACAATCGTGCTAAATGAGGTGAGGCCGAGAGGCTAGGAGCCCGACTTCATTAAGAGCTAATGGGATTTTATAAGGGGGACTGAAGACCCAGCTCATCAAAAAAAGGGAGATGGAAGGAAAACAAAACAGATGGAGGGGGAGAGCCAAATCACCACTATTCTAACTTAGCCCGCTCTTTTTCCTGGCACTGACGAAAAAAAGAGCAGGTTAGTCTTCTTCTAGAAGACGACTAGCTAATTATAGAGAAAGACTCTGCAGTGACTTACACTGGAAAATAGACACACTGAGAAATGGATAAGTGTGCTCTGGCTGTCCAGTTCAACATGAAAAGCAGTTATTTCTGTGTCTCATGCTCTTGGAAGCTGGGTCTATTCTGTTTTTTGGCAAAGTAACAGCAATAGATATGTATAAATTATATATTTATAAGTGAGTGGACAGTTCAGTCCAAAACCTCCCACATATTTCACACTTCATTTAGACAGAGACAGGCTTAGATGGGTGCAAACATGGATGTGAATACTTGGCTGAAACTCAACAGGACGGTACTGTATGAAACAAAGGCAGTCATACATACTGTAATCTGCGTATGGGTTGAAGGCCAACCAACGCCACCAAAAGCCCAGTCGGTCATGAAATAATTCAGAATTGATTAATTTATTATTGTTGTTGCCTGACGATGAATTTTTCCCAGATTACTATGAAAATATCGGATCTTTCTGATAGTGTGGTTCCAACCACAGACTGAGAGGCGACAGTGAGTGTAACTGGCTGCGTGAAAAACGTATTTGAAAGAAATTTCTTTATTTCTGTTAAATAAGCATTTAACACTGCATGTTTATTTAACCTTTTCCTCCTCAACAGAATGCTCACTCCAGTCCCTTCAACAAAGTTCTCCATTCAGACCACTAAACCAACCCTTTCACAGAAGTAATGATCCCTCACTGATCTGTCTGCCCTTGAAATGCATTGAAAGGTGGCCATCCATCTTGGTGGGATCGCTTTGTTCCCCACTGGAATATAGTTACATTGTGCGGTCTGCAGTTGTGAGATCAGTTGTCCTGTACTTTCATTTGCTGTGCCATCTTAAAGGTGACACGGTTTGTCTGCCGTTGGTTTCAGTTCAATGGCCCTTTTGGCTCCTTCAGATGAGGGGCCCGCCAAATTCTATTACACGCTGAATAAACCAATGTGTTCACCTATGAGAAGCAGGCATTATGGAGTCAGGGGGGTAATAAATACTGTGAAGTGTGTGCGCTGCTACCACCTTACTCGGGTTCTTTCGCTGAATGTTACGTATCTGCTAGTTTGTTTAACAAAGTATGGGAAAGAATTAGTCCTGTACAGTTTTCACTTGTGTGATCAATCGAGCCGTAACAATACTTTTTGCACCATTTGCCCCACCAAGACAACATTAAGCTGATGTTTGTGTATATCACAAAACCTGCATGTATACTGTAAGTTTACCAGTAAGCTTCTGCAAACCAAAAGCATATATGAATGTCACACAGTAATGTCAGAAATCTCCTTTAACTTATGTAACACTTAGTTGGTAGAAAAGTTGAGGGCTATGCATGTCTACTTCTTCACAGTGAGGACAAATGGGAGATAATTATCTCTTTTGGGGACAACATGCAAATAGGAATCACAGAGTTGGTATCGAGGGAAATTCAGCGATATAAACAGCTAGGAAGAATCAGAAGTCTGGACACACAATGGAAATTTGGCCAATTATCCACAGGCTATATCTGTTGTGGCCAGTGAGCAGAGGTAAAACTATGGTCATTTGATAGAGAGATGGTGCAGTCTGATGTTAAAAAAACAAACAAACTCCATAACAAGTGAAAGCAAAATGCCAATTATTTAAAGCAGCATCCACTGTGGCTTTTGTGAAGTTGTTCCACTATGGTGTCAGTATTGTGCCATGATAATGGCAGTGAATAGCCATGTAATGAAAATGTTATTGATTTTTTAAATGTCTGACAATGCTGGACTGTCAACCAGACAGGAAGAGATGCCATCAGCCCAATTAACATCAAGTATGGAAAGTATTTTTCACATTATATCTATAAACTATATCCCGTACAGATTTTCAAATGATATGAGGGGTGAAAAAAAAGTATAAAGGAGAAATACTGAAAAAAGAAAAAAACATTGCTATAGTTATTCAGCAACTAGTTAGAACCACTTTGTTTAAACTTATTATTGCAAAATAATTGTAAATAACAATAATAATAAAAATAGTTTTGGAAGCAGTTGACTACAAAATCTAAGTTTATGTTTGCATTATCATTGTCATGTCGACATGGACAAATCGATGCTTGTCCGATCACTACTCATTTGGCATCAGTTCCTTAGTGATCATATATGTGATCATATATGTGATAATCAACAATACATTGATGAAATGCAACGATTTCTACAGTTTTCAGTACTTCAATGTTTGTGCCAAAACAGCCCTGCCTACCCTGTTACACAATTCCGCATCAAATTTGTGTTGTTAGAGAAGAGATGGAGCATGGCAGAAAGAAAAAGTAATCTGATGTGATGCTACTTTTCAGCTGTCGATAAAACTACCACAAGACGCACCATTAGCAACAAGAATGTGTCGCACAGCCACTTGCTGTTTTTTAAAAGAGAGGCAAAGCATATCCAGGTACAGCTAGCACCATTATTAGTTCTTCTGCCAAGGAAATGGTGGAGGCAATGGTTTTCCTGTGTCTGTCCATCCTAAATCCTCAAACATAATCATCACAATCTCATTTTAAGGCCAGATACTACAGGCAAATAGGATAGTTTTTAACAAAAATATATCACAATGAAACCTACCTAATTGATTATTAAGTTATTTTTTGTAAAAAGAAATGTGGTGCACAAATTTGCACAAATAAATATTTTGAAGACAAAATTCAGAAGTCATAAGTCATATTCTCATTTAACAAATGAACAGTATTGTTATTGTTAAGATAGGCTATATTAAGATGTATAAGTTTGCTGTCGCCCATCCCTATTATCATTTGCAAGTAATGAAGAAAACAAAAAATACCTGCAATAAAGTATTATGCTTGATAATACGACTAATGAAATACCATTACTGCTAATATTAAACCAGAATTGAACAGCCAAGCTTAAACTATGTACCAACATGTATCAATTAAAACTGAGGACCACAGCTCTCTATAATTTGATGATAAAATATAAGATTTTATGTAAAATTAAGGCAGCATTAAGTTGCTAAAGCTAACAAAGGAGACAAACCTAACAGGATTGTGTACATAGAAGAAATGAAAGCAGCCTGTTAACTGGTAGGGAGCTGAAACCATACTGAAACATGTAGTAAACCCTCTCAGGTCTTTATTGGACTGGACAGAATCTGTCTCCTGTTCTTTTCGACAGACTTCTCTAAAGAATCCACTGAGTAATGCAGATGTGTCTAATCATTTGGGCTGCAGGGTATTTTTTGTCCCCAAAATGCCATGCAGGCTGCACTGATGGTGGGATGACGGTTGTGGTTTAAGGCTTGGGCCTGGTAGGAACAGCTGTCCTACAGCTGCCATCTCTCCTGCTTTTTTGGGGGGGAGGGTGGGGGGTTGGAAAACAGTCCCAAACCTCCTGGGTCAGAGCCCTGGTATGGCGGTCTCCCTGGCAACTAGAGAGCTGAGGCTGTGGTGTGTGTGTATGTGTGTGTGTGTGCGTGTGTGTGCGTGCGTGTGTGTGTGTGTGTGTGTGTGTGTGTGTGTGTGTGTGTGTGTGTGCGTGCATGCGTGTATACAGTATATGTGTGTGTCCAAATGAGTGAACAATCTGGCCAGTGAGAAGCAGAGTACCGGGGGTTAAGAGTAAGGAGTCGATCCTCACTTTATCTGTATCTCTTTCACTTCAGAGACTATTGGCATTGACTGTTTCCCTGAGATAATATGGGACATGGCCAAAACAGTCCACAGAGTGTCAGTTTTTCCCCCCTCAAAACCAACAAACAGCCACATTCAAACCACATTGAGACAATTAATATTCTGTCTTTCCCTCTTTTTCTCTAACTACTCTCTAAGCTCAACACAAGGGAATGTGAAGCTCCCTGAGCAGGGCAAGGCGTTTAGAAAGGGGGAAAAGGGAAAGGGAAATGGAGGGGGGGGAGAAGGGAGATCAGTGAAAAGAGGAGAATGTGAGTTTAGGAAGAAAGAAGAGAGAGAGAGAGAGCAATGGCGAGAATGAGAAAGAAGACGGGGGGATGGAGAGGAGAGGAGAGGAGAGGAGAGTGAGGGCTCTGGAGATGGAAAAGCAGGGAGGACAGCAGATGAATAGGGAAGGGAAAGTGGATATGTGGAGATACTTGGCTTTGGCCCCATCAAAATAGCGGTTGTCATGCTAACTCAACCCTCCTTCCTCTCTCTCTCTGTCACACACACACACGCACACACACGCACACACACACACACACACACACACACACACACACACACACACACACACACACACACACACACAAGCACTCTCTCTCTATTTCACCTTCAGACCCCGGTCCTCTCAGACAGCGTCTAATCAAATGCAAAACTCATTAGAAACATGTTTGACTGACATTAAAAGAAACAAAAAAGACCACTGATTTATTCCTCTACTTACTAAAATGTCATGTTTTGCAGTGTCTAAAAAAATATATTAACTTTTACGCAAAAAAGTACAAACAGCTCATTGCAAACTTTTAATCATTGCTGTTGTTTTAATGTTTTTTTTTTTGTTTTTTGTTTTTTAAACTTCGATTTATATCCAAGCTGCCTTTGCTAAACTCTTTCCAGCCAATGTATACTGATACAGTGGTTCCTCAGTCCTGGCAATTATCGTATACAGTGTACTCTCACACTTAAACTTCAAGTTAAAGCGCCCACCAACCTTCTGTGCAAACACATTCGATGAAACAGCCCCAGCTTGTGTTGTCTTCAGTGAGAAATACTGTGCAGTCTATTACAATAAGCTCACAAGACAAAAGCACAGTAACAGGTGTTAGCTGTGACACATGAGCAGTTACTGTGTATTGGCTGATCAAGGTGTCAGAGGAGTATGTGTTTGTGTATGTGAGTGTGAATGCGTGTGTGTGTGTGTGTGTGTTTGTGTGTGTGTGTGTTTGTGGAGGAGAGCTTTTTTGTCCCGGCATCAGCAGCACATATTTTGATGCAAACTGAATTTAAATTTATTCCCATGTTTTTATAAAGGATAGCGAGTTATAAAACTATTTGGAATTTATCACATTTTAGTTCTAAATCGGCTCTTCGCTCACATTAAGATGCAAATGTATGCACATATTTTAGACATTCATTAATGCCACCTGAACCTTATAGCGCTTAATGGCAGGTTTAACCTCCTGTGTTATAATAGACTAGGATAATGCTTGTAATGCTGTGATATTTGTGATACATGATAAATTGTATTATAAAATTATTGTTCTTTTTCATAAGAGACAGGTTCAAACCTAATATGAGGAATATTTGTCAGAATGTGACACTGTTGTGAACAAAGAGTATGAATTCCATTTCTTTACAGAAACGTTAAAATACCGTAAATCCTGTGTTGATGTTTGACGAGCAGAAGAATAATTTGGATATGCAGCAATGATGTCTGATGTTGAAAGGTTTTCATGCTCAACTGGACTGACTGAGCTTTTGAAACAAGGAACACCAGTACAAGGAACAGCCCATGTGGGTTTAACCCCTCATTATGCCAGGCTGTTGATGGACCCGTTGGTCCAACGTGTCACTGTCGCATTAGGCTATGCCCACTTTAGAAAATGACACACCCTGCGCTGCATTACCGGTACTACTATACTATTTAGTATGCCAGAAAAAGATTTAGCATGTCCCCATTTGAAGTATGTGAAATGCAATATGCCAAAAATGCCTGGATGTCCTACTCCAGTTGCATTTTGCAGTATGAAAGTCAGCATGCTTTTTCTGGCTATTGTTACCCGCAGCCCTCTGCACAGCACTTGACACGCCACATACGTCAGAGTGTGTCGCATCAATATTAACAAAGACGAGAGAGCGCAAACATTTGACAGCTCACTGACAGATGACAGCTCATTTGACAAAATGACAGACACGGTAATGACAGATGATAGCACGTTCAAGTGTAACTATCCTCTTTTTGTACTTCAAAATTATGTGGTGTGAGAGGGTCAAAGTTTAAGGTGCACTGTCATGGTGAAGTACATGTATTGTGTCCCAATTGTATACATACTGCATGCAGCAGTATGTACTTTGTCAGGGCAGCTGCATTACATACTAAAAGAGAAGGAAAAAGTATGCGATTCGTAATGCACTCACAGTTTGTAGTCAAGTAAGGTTTAATAAATATTCAATGTCCAGCTACACTTTGAAAATAAAGGCAACAAACTACTTGGTTAGGGTTTATGAAAAACACAACTACTAATGCCTTAAAACAATCACCACTGACTATTGGCTTCATTCAGGATTGTAATTCTTGTCACCTGGGTGTAAGTGCCCCCCCCCCCCAAGTACTGTCTAACTCTGTACAATACATTCGAAATGTGTTTCCATAAGCCCCCTGCTGGCACTGCACCTTCACACACCGGTGAACTTCTCATGCCAAGGCATTGCTAACCATCACGCTCACACGCTGTCTTCGGGATTGGCGGGTCTGTGACACGTTGTGCTGTCAGACTGGGCTGGAAGGGTTATATGCAGCGTGAAACATTGGTAATGTTTTCCACCGTAAATGCTGGAACATACATCATGAAAAAGACTTGACTCAGACATTTGTTACGCTTATAGTTGCTTTACTGTGATGCTTCAAGTTCACCGTGCAGAATGATGGATGTGCCATCATTTTCAGGGGTAAGAGTGGAATATTGGGTCCCATCATCAGATTGTGAAATACAGACACTTTGGTTTGGTTTCCCAAGGTGGAAATATTTACTATACTCAAAAACCACGTTTTACATAAAGTTGATTTAAATCTCAGTTTAACACTTTTACAATCAGCAGGATTTCTGAGATCCAATCACAGTGCAGTATGCATCTCAGACAAGTGTGATGTAGTAACTTGAATCCTCCAGTGCACAACCACTGAGAATGAGAGAATGTTTTGAATAAGTGGGAGACATTTTGTGTTCAACAGTTGAACTTTTAAGCGAATGATATTTGGATATTCATAGATTGAGTGTTTTTCACGAAGGGAGAAGGAATGTCAGTGTTGCTGGTAACGTGAGGAGTCTGCACAGGGCCTGAAAGGTACTAAAAGACAACACCCATCCCAGCCACAGTCTGCTCATCCTGCTGCCATCTAAAAAAAAAAAAAACAGAAGTATCTGCTGCCATACCACCAGACTACAGAGCAGCTTCTTTCCTCAGGCTGAAAGACCCATAAATGTACTAGTGTTTTAGTAGTTATTTATTAATTAGACTGTGCATTTGCTCTTGTGTAGCCTAGGAAATGTCATTTTTCAGTCTTGAGTTGCTTAATGATGAAAATTAAATTAAAACAACTTGAATCTTGAAACCATATCAGCCACAAATTATTCAGAGCAAATGATTTCTATATGTTTTAAAACAAGTCCGGGGAGGGTTTAATGTTGAATTTCAGAGTGAAATTGAGAATTTTCTTCCCAATTGAGATACCAATGTGGATGCCAAAATAAGTAATAATTAAACCAGTTAAAACAAAATATGTAGGTACAATTGAAATAATCATGGATAACCTGTAAGCCATTGGTTAATACATTATAATTTGGTCTGATTGTCCTCTGTGACTCGATGCTTTGAGGTTTCTCTTTGCTGTGCAAGTCAAAAACAGAAATCATGTTGAAGAGGCTGAATGGTTTTGCAAGTCTCTCCAGCTGTAGATGCTCTCTGCTTCCACCCGGGACGGCAGAAGCACCTGAGTGGAAACATTAAATAAAACACACACAGACAAGTCTTTGTATGTGATGCATTCTTCCTCTTAGTCACAAGTGGGCCGGTTATGGCCGCCCTATGACAGGAATACTAGGAACACCAAACATAGAGGGGTTGGACGTTGTTTCCATAGAAACAGACCTCATGCGAAAAGGTCACTGTCAAAGGTTTTTCTCAGAAAAAAGGCAGAAGGATTATAGGAGGGGGCAGTCAGACAAGAACAAAAAAAGCAGTTTTATTATCCATTTTTACCCCCCCCCAAACGAATATTCTAACAATGATAAAAATGTAGGATTTAAATAGCGCAATTACATGGCTGTGAATGGTGAGAGCCCCCTCTCTTTTTTTATTATTATTTCTTTATTCTCTTTTGAAGTCGGGAATTGAAAAGGGAAAGTGGTCGACAGCCTGTGCGATGCCTGAGCTTTGTGTTTCGGTGCAGATACGTCGCCTGCCTGCCCCCTCAATCACTGGCAGTTCCTTCCTCTCTCCCCTCCCTCTCAAGTCGTTTTAATTAAGTCAGTCTCACTGGCATGGTAGGCAAAGATAATTGGAGAGGGTTTTTGGATGCCATTTACTCTAAATGGCGCCTGTTTCTTCCCATTCTCTCGCCTTTTTTCCACTCCCACAGCTTCTCCCGCCACCCCTCCCCTTCCGCTCCTCATCTCCTGGCAAGGAGTTACCTATCTTCGCTTCCCTTTTTTCTCTGCTTCCATCTTATATTCAAACGTGAAATATGGATTAACTTCTTCTGTGTGGCTGAGGGGACGACTTCCTGTGAATTGCAAATTTTGGCCAACACTGCAATTTATTTGAAATGGCAAATCAAGCAAAGCAATTTACTGGAAATGAGGAGGTTCTTTGAACTTTCCTCCTTTGAAAAAGTTTGTGTTTTCTTATTGCATGGGGAGCATCTGCAAAAAAAAAATCTGCTTTTAGAAACATCAACAACATTCTGTCCTTTAATGAAAAAGTACAATTCTGAGAAACAAGGGCTTTGATTTGCATCTTTATTTACGTGAATAAGGTGTCAGGAATGCTTTAGAAATCTGCAGGAATTGAAGAAAATGCATGAAGTTCAGAGTTGGATTCATCTTCCCACATTGCTTCCATGTGTCAGGAGTTGACTCTTACATTAAAACCAAACCAGATTGTGTTCACTGATTACAAATAAAAGGCCCCTCTATCTCTAGCCCTAAATCCACATGTAAAATATGGGCTAACTTTGCAGTAACATTTTGCACAGTAAGTATATCAAGTAACCAATTCAAGATTGACAGGCAAAACTACAGACAATGAAAGGTGGAAGGACATTGTGTCCATACTAATCCATGTTAGCAGCACCACCAATGTTTCAATGGCCCACGCTCTATGTCAAACGTGTGGGATTTGTCAGTGTGTGTGAGTGTTAAGTGTTCGTGTGGGGCTCCCTCTATCAATCAGGTAGGGCCGGGGCCTGCTGCTGAAAGGGGGCTACAGTGGGCCACCCATCCAGCCAGGCGCTCTGGGGAGATCCAATGTCCTTAGTGCCTTAATGCGCTCCAGATGTCCCTTCAGCCGAGAGAGAGAGAAAGAGAGAGGGGAACGCAGAGGGAGAATGTGAGGCTTTAGTAGCTCAAAGCGGGACTCGATCTGGCTCACAGACTGTAGCTCTGGTTTGTCAAACGTTCTCCTCAGGGGGGTTGTTGTTGATGCACCTGCAGTTTTGTGTTTTTGATAGTTGAAGAGAGTTACTTCCCCTTTTATAACATGTCGAACGGCAACGGTGACTGGTTTCGTCTCTCAAATAAGTGTGTATATATCTTTGTTTATTCAATGCAGTCTGGTGTGGCTTTGTCTTCCCTGCCTCTGTCTCCCTTCCCCTCCAAACATCACTCGGTGTAACTACACTCAGAGAAATCATTGTTATGAGCAAGTTAAGTTCTTTTTACTTAACTGGCTCACATGGAATAAAACAATGCTAGTCAATTTGTTAATTACGCACAGTGTTTGCTGGTAGACGTATTCAATTCAAGAAAATGCACCATATGAAGGATGAAACAAGTCGAAGTGATTTATTTTAAAAATACTGAACCTCTCAGATGTGTTATAAGTTGTTTTACTTTGTTGGTGTGGAATCTGATCTGATCTGTTGGCTAACCAAACACATAAGCATTCACTGTGACTCCACTCTGTTTTGGCCACTTTGACATGTTCCTCCATATCTATCAGTCACATACAGTCGCAGATGATTAGGTTTAGGTTACAAAACTACTTGGTTAGGTTTAGGAAAGCATTATGGCTTGGGTCAAAATAGTACGCTAACCGTTGGCTTTTGGTTTTATCCTGGACATGCACAGCGGCCTCCTCGGTGAAAGTCATTTGTTTGTCTTGCCCACCCGTCCGTCCCGTCCTACTCCTCATGCGTGTCCTCATTTGCTGCTGTAATAATAACTATGACCACTGGAGGTTGGTGCTTAACAATAAGCTGAAACATGGGGCATAATAAGCCACTTGCACAGTCAACCTATATGATATTCTTTCTGATGAGAATCAGCTGAACAGGAAGTTACAAGACTAAATTACAGAATTGAATTACTTACACATAGGCTTGCTTATTAAGATTTTCCAACCTGACGAACAGTAACATTAACCTATCCACTGTGACAGCACTGTAAGTAAGCTGGGATGTGACTATGCACTGACACTTCACCACAAACACCAGGACAGTCTCTCATGACAGAGGCCAGCTGAGCGACAACAAAAGTACCCACACAGAAACTCTCTCAAAGGCGCATCAACATGCCTCTAGTGACTGTCAGAGCTCCAGCAGACACCCAGATGGGAGCTGCTGATCGCTGGTTAGCTCTGATGACCGGCCACAGCAGCCACGCACGTCGCTAACCCTACTCTGATTGGTCGTCAATCAGTGTCATCATATACTGTAGAGCCACAAAGCCACACCTCACACAGATGCACTCTACTCCTCTTTTGCATTTTTGAATTTACAGGAAGGGGGGGTTCTGGAAGAATCTGAGGGGTGACTTTTTAAACCCATTTTGTCACGCTTGGTGTGTCCGTCTTTCCACCACTGCCACTGCTGCTTTCTTTTTAATTGCCGGGCTGACACTCTGCATTTCCTTCTTGGCTTTGTCCATGTCCATCTCACACCCTGCAGACGTCCCTTTTCGCTGCCTCTCCTCGTCTTCCTATCCATTTCTCTCCCACCTTTTCCCTTTTATTTGAGCTCTCTGACCACCTACCCCTCTCATTACAGTGTGCCTTCTCCTCTCCCTCCTGCTCCATATACTTCTGCTGTCCACCCCTCTGTCCATCCTCCCCTGCCACGCATGCTCCATGCCTCTCCCCATGGCATTTCAGAGGAAATTTAATATAGGTTTGTTTGGTGTTTCCAAGAATTCCATTCCGCTGCCGGCTCTCTTTGCCCCCCAACACTAAGACAAACAGAGGCCGTCCAGCCAAGAGCAGCAAACACCACTAGTGTTGGCCTCATTATTTGGTCTTCGCATTTCAGATGACTCCAGTTCCACTTCATTTTTGTTTGCTCCCCTCTGCCTCACTTCCTTTATTGATAGCCTCAGCTCTGGATCTGCTGCACCTCCACATGCAGGAATATATGAGCTCATTTGAAAAAAAAAGATCTGAATGCATCAATACCTCATCATACAGTCTGTACATAGTTTGTATCCAAAGAGCATTTAGTTCCTTAAAAGGAACATTTGACAGCTTCTTGTGCAACCTGCTAGGGCTGTAAACAAATATGAATATATCATGAACGGGTAATGTGCTTTTTAATGTCCTACCAGTTTGACACATTTTGTCAGAAATGTCAGACGAATTCTCAGATCCATAGCTCAGTCAAATTGAATACAGACATCATAGACACACACTGCTGCAAACAGAGGAACTCACTCTTTATACTGGTGGCAGGATTCTCTAGAAAAAATTAAAGGAGATGTTTCTTTTAACTTCAGATCTTGTCTTGCTGTCAGGACAGTGTGGCAGGAACTGCTAGCAGCCAAAGCAGAAGGAGTTTTCATGATACGGATTTGCCAAAATCTGCAGATAGTTTTTTTTTTTTTTTTTATCTGATACACAGACATTTGAGTAAGGTTCATCCTTAATAACTTTTCATCAGTTTCCACCAGATTTGTTGGTCAGTGCAGGGAAGTGCTTGGCGCACATTCAGTTTTTTCCTTCATGATCTGATATTGAAGCAGGATACCTTGTTCAATCTAGATGGAATCTGAGGGGCTGAAGTTGGGGACTGTCTAAAAGTGTATGCATATGCTTTCTCACTCTTTCACAAAGAAAATACACACTTCCAATCAACTTTATTTCTATCTAGGCAGCCTCCCATTTTATTTACAATCTGGTTTTGTTTGCTTGTTTTCCCTGTAAAATGTTATTAATGATTATTTACTGCTTATTTAACCTCCTGTTGTATCACCACCTGGACCATGTGCAGTCATACAGCTAAGTAAAGTATTTAGTTTAAATTAAATTAAATTAACATTAAAATAAATGTTATTCTGTATATTTTGGTGGCAGCTTATATTGTGCATATACATTTGAGAAGGAAGGAAAATTGAATGTAGAAACTCCATTACCTTTTGGATTAAAGAGAAATTCTGGTATTCTTAAACCTGGGCTCTATATTTACGGCTGCAGTGACTCCAGCTAAATTCTTTTTGGGCAACTCGGCTAAGGATGAATCATGTATACAACAAACATATAAACATAGGGCTCATGTTTAGAACACCGGAATCCCCAGTTAACAAACAAATGGAGATGGTTGGAAACATAACCTTTTCAGCAGATGTATTAAAGCAGTCTAAACAATGTCTAACATCTGGTCCAGCCCCTGTCCAAATGTGAATACAGATGTTTTAACAAAATAAACAGATAATAGCTTTGTGTTACAGCCCGTCTTGCAAGTTTATCTCAGTTGTCATGGTATCTAAACAGATTGTGACATCTAAAGAATTATATGTACCTTTAGAAGTATCTAAACAGCAGGTTTTTGGAAATATGGAAACATATTAACAGCATTTCAGCATTTATGATTTACAGATATAGCATTTAGTGGAATGCCAATGACCTTGGACATCTCTACCACACCCAGTTACCAGATGTCTCCTCTTTACTCCCTGCTTTGCATGCTCAAAGAGTCTGACCTGTCATTACCCTGGCTGGGCTCTTCAGTGCAGACTTGTTGTACATGCCAGTCTGCTCAGTCATCCTCCGCTTCTGTCTGGCGTGCAGCAGCTCTTTGCCTGCCTGCCTTGTCCCTCCAAGACAAACTCACTACCCTCCCCTCGCCAGCCGGAGCTCCACTGACACTCAAGTGGCTAACATTGCCGGCACACACATGCAGACATGCACAAGCACACATACACATACGCAGCGAGAGAGCCACCCACCTGCTAATCCCTTTCTCATTAATCCCCCACCACTCTCCTCAAATATTCCCTTCTGCTGATCTCATTGTGAGGGAGTGTGTATGTGTGTGTATATTGGTGGTGGTGCTGGCGGGACTAGTGCAACAGGACCTTCTACAGATGCCCGGGTTCAGTTTGGTAGAACATTACCAATTTTCAGCATATGCACACCTACACCAGAGTTGGGGAGAACTCAACCTCAAACATCAGCCGTGCAGCTCAGGGGGATGTGATGCCAGGCACACTGCTCAGGACTTTTTCTCCTCAGTCTTGAATGAAGGGTAGAAAATTGCAAACATGTTAAACTACGTGTTCAAAAGGCAGTTCCAAAACATACAAAAACATCACTGGCTCAGTGTTATTTTCCCTTGTTTGTATCTCTACTCTGTTGAAGGTACAAACTTCTACTAATAATGCAGTTAGAAATGGCAATCGCAACTTTCAGCTGAGTCTCTATTGATGAAATGGAAATAACCAAGTCATCTTGATCAGTGTTCCAAATCTAATATCTTCAACCCAAGCTGTTTAAGCTCGTGCCATGTAGACTTTAAAAACCTGAAAGGGGCATCTCATTATTTCATCTGGACCTTCATATCATTGAGACATGCTTACATCTGAACCCACTAGCTGACTGTCTTTCGTTGTGTGCATTAGATGCGTTCCCATGGTAACATTCATCCTATTTATATTTTCAGGCCTATTCATAACAGCGACCAAAATCAACTCAAAGTGATTTGAGTGAATACTGGATTACATTGCTGATATGCCATTGTTAGCATGCTCATTAGCAAACATGCTAAACTTTACATGGTAAATAACAGATTGTGGTAGACCCATTAACGTTACTTAGCTCACTGTCCTTTAACTAAAACAAAGTCTAACATGGCAACACTGCGTCTCAGAGATTGTGTTTATTTAACTATTTTGCAACAGCACATACCGTACATGATGTGAAAATGATTTCAAAAACTATTGCATAGGATTTAGTGTCATCTAGCTTGTAAATTGCAGATTGCAACCAACTGAACACCCCTTGACTCACCCTCTCCTATGATGGCAGCTAAAAACATGGAAAGGGTGAAAGTCACTCTCTAGAGCCAGTTTTTGTTTTTTTCTGTTCTGGGCTACTCCAGAAACATGGCGGTGCAACACGGCAGACTCCTCTGTTGATATAAAAGGCTCATCCTCAGGTAGAAACATCAGTTTTTAGATCCCCATATGCCCTACACACTGGACCTTTAATGTTTGTTTCAGCCAAGTCACAAAATGTTCGCAAAATGTAGCAAATCAGAAATGGGTTTGCAAAGGTCTTTATCTGCTCTTTAATGTAATATACAATCATAGCAACAAGAGATGATTGTTGTTTTGTATGATTACGTTAAGGCACATGGTGCACTTGCCTAGGTTAGGGAAATATGGTGATCTTAGTAAGTTATTCAAAAAGCTGAAAGTGACTTATAGTAATGGAAACAGCATGTTTACGCTTTATCCACATTGGCTGATCTGTACGGCGTGGCGGCTGTGTTGCAGAGCTGCTGACATGGAGTTTGCCTATTGATAATTATCGATAAATATGACGACGTGATTTTCGCTTCCCCTTGTTGAAAGAACGAGAAAGCAGGAGGGGGATAGAGAGGGATGGACAGAAAGAAAAAGAGAGTGCAGAGCCTTCATCAGTAGTGTGCATTGGCTTGACATATTCTACAGATACAGACATTAAATCTGCAGTAAAACTCTGGTACCTTGTCGATATGACATTGACATGGACATCAGTATCGATATGACATCATACCAGGTCGTTTTCAGGTCTATTTTTGCCAAGAACCACATGTTTCTTGTGTTAAAAATAGGCAAACTCTGTATATCTAAACGAAACACTGCTGCAGCCCTGTATGACATGTGCACAAGACGTGCGAGTCACGCTGGCAGTGTTGCAGCTCCATGATCTGTTATCATGGGCGCTGAAATGAAATGCAAGGTGCGCTGCTCACGCAGTCAGTGTGTCTAGCCTGTAAGGAAGCAGACCCTGGTCACTGTTGGAAAAGACCTGTGTTTTAAATGCTGACCAATCAACCCAACATCTTCCCTACAACCATATAGCAGAGTCCTGCACGGGTCTTATTTTGCCCGCCCGTACCCGTCCTACTTAAAACCGCATCCGACCCGTTTCCCGACAGTAGCACAAATTACATTCTGCACCCGAGCCGACCCGCTATAAATTGATACCGACGCCCGACACGCACCCAAAGCAAAATTAGACTGACTCAATTTTTTAAAATGAAAGTAAGCCAGCGTGGGGAATGGGAGTTCTGGGAGGGCGCAAGCACGCATGAATGAGCTCATATGAAATATACCGTATTGTCCCGAATATAGGACGACCCTGATTATAAGACGACCCCTCTTTTCAAGACTTCAGAAAAAGACTCTGATAACCAAAATTCGTTTCTCAATAACAAACTCACATACCCTCCTGTCAGTCTCTTGGAAGCGGCCGCTTAGAGGACCACGATAAGCTTTTCTCTTACTGTTAGCGTTTTCAGACGATCTTTTTGGACCCGCCATCTTTGGACGTTACACTCCATAACTCCATATTTCTTGGCTGGCTGACAGTTGTTTGGCGTCTCCGCTGCGCTGATCTCCATTATCTTAAAATCAGCATCATAGCTCCGCCTCAGATGTCTGTTAACTTGCCACACTTGATCCACTTTGCTCCGTAAAATCACCGCGTCTCTCCATTTTTCATCTCCTGTCACTTCTTCTCCGCTGTGATTGACAGATAACCAAGCCACAGTGTCAGTGACGTCTCTACAATAAGCTGGCGCCCTCTGCCGTTGCGGTCGTGTAGCGACCCAGACAACTATCAGCATGTGTCAACGGTTAGACCCCGATTACAAGACGACCCCACTTTTTCCACATAATTTTCATCCAAAAAAACCTCGTCCTATATTCGAGTCAATACGGTACATGCTTATCATTTTGAAATGCAGGCATATTTTTGTAGATGTGTCGCTAATGATTTTTTTTTTTTTTTTGCACCTGACGCCATGAAAATGACAATCGCAAAACCCGACCCGCGCTCTCTAGGCGTCCGACCCGATCCGCACCCGTGTCAGACACAGGACATTATTTCTCACCCGTTTCATCTAAATTGTGCGGGTCACCCGTCGGGTACCCGCGGGTACCCGAACCCGTGCAGGACTCTGCCATATAGCACTTCATTGCCACAGAATGTAATCTAGCCAACAATCTTGTTTCCATCAAAACACATTTACTAAATGTAATTTTCTTTTATGAAATGATGAGATCATAAATTATATTGTAGTGTATTTTAGTGAATACTGTAGGTGTTCATATTTCCAAACCCAGTTGATTATATCTTACCATTACAACTAGCTTGAGAAGGACCAGTTGATGGTGTGCCAACTCCTCTGTGCATATAACAGTCTTTATAGTCAGACTTCAGATGAGACTTTTACATTTGTACCCAAAAAACTGAAGTCAAACAAGCCACTCTACTTCATCAATTCAAATCAGCGTGCGAAAAATGATTTACTGTTACTTTACTTTTAATTCAAACGCTTTTGAGTTTGAGCTGTCAACTCTTTGCATGAAGACCACACTTGGTACATGCACCAGATTGTATCATTCATTCTGTACAGAGTAAAATGTTAAAGCGAATAAGCCACCCAGCATCCACTGCCATTCACTTGTCAGTCACGTCACCTCGCCAGTACCTAAAGTTGTTCTGGAGTGACACGGATGGCGCTCACTCGCTGTGATAAGGAGGTATCCTTTTTAAAAAAAATAACCTTGCAGATGCAACAGCGGATAAGCTGCACAATGTATGTGCCAGCAAACATGACAACGGAAGATGAGGAGGACTGAAGTGGTGGGGGGAGGGGGAGGATTCAGCGGGAAACTCTTGTAGATTACATTTCCTCTCCATGAGGTTGGCCGTTCCAATTTCAGCCTGAATTTTTCTACCTTCAGTGTTCCGATGGTTATCAGCTTAGCGGAGGAAATGCTCCTCCTGTGTGTGTGCCGACCGCAGGATGCAGACACTCTGCCCCGCAGCACCTTTCTTCATCAAAATGCCTTAGCTTCTGTTCTCGGAGTTGGCTAAACACAGATGAATGGATCACAAGGTACATGCGGGAGTACATCTGTATATGCACATATTTCATGCTAAAGCACCCATAAACGTCTTTGGCTGAGAAAACAAGATGGCTGGAATATATCAGCAGTTCTCCTCTGTGTTCATGGTCTACATGTTTAATTTTAGTATAGGGAACCGGTGAATTTATCAATCAAGACATGATTAAGGAAGTTGTAGATGTGACGAGGACCTGCCAGGTCATCTCATAACCTCATAATTAAACTCCAACCTTAAAGGATTAGGGCAGCAGTATTTTTTATTTGTTTCCCTTCGTCAACAAATGCTCATTAAAAGGCCAAAACCAACAAAGTGTGAGGTTGGTTACTCAATTCTTCCTGACTCTTCTATCCGGTCTGTGAGACTCAGTCTTAAGCCCATTTGTCCTTTGGTTTATGACAAATACCTGCAAAACTGACATTCTCGTCACCTCCAGCAAAAGTGGTAAGTGCCAGCATTAGCAGGCTTACATGCTGAACTAGGGTGGTGAACACATTTTCTACAACTGATGAGTCAGACGAGCATGCTGTGGAAAAGTTATCTCTGTTTCCAAGACCAGCCTGACAGACCTTCTAGCAGGTAGACTCTTAAACAAGGCTCAGTTATTTCTGTAAACAGATGAGTACAACAATTTTTAGCAAACTCTACAAACAGGAGTAAAACATGAGTACATTAGTTAGGGACTATTAGCTGCTTATTTGATGTGCTCAGATTATTTCAGGACGCAGGAGTGGGATTAAGTCGAAATAAACTACAATGCTCATATTCATCATTCAGGTATATGTCACCGATTGCAACAGTGGGGCTCATTGAAGTGATTTAATAGTGTCTGGACAACAATGAAGCCCTATGAAACAGAGGAATGAGATGGATCAGGCTTTGGATGCACACATGCT
Source organism: Sparus aurata (assembly GCF_900880675.1). Lineage (NCBI taxonomy): Eukaryota > Metazoa > Chordata > Actinopteri > Spariformes > Sparidae > Sparus > Sparus aurata. Next base: position 18,836,407 of record NC_044199.1, read on the forward strand.
ATTTTAGTCGTTGGTATAGGTTCTCTTGTTGGATTTGCTGATGACAAGGAAAATGGAGCATTCTTAAACTAATATGGCTTGAGAGTTAAACACCATCTCATCCGTGGTTCTGAGTCTTTTGCACCACACAGACGCTGTTGCAGTGCTATTTTTGTTGGTGGAGGGGAGTGCAATGTTGGCAATCTCCTCCCACCCCACCCACCTGCTTCCCAGGAGTGTGTATGTGTTCATGTGCCTGCATGAGTGTGTGTGTGTTTGTTTTAGGAAATGATGCAGCACCAGTTTGTGTAAATTTATCCGCGACAGAGCTGAAACAAAAATAAGTTCACTGAAGCAGGTCCGACAACCATTTGGTCGCCACGTGCCGTGTTTGCCATGTGTGCGTTGTATATGTAGTGGAGCATGTCCATGTTCTTATTATCATTTTTTATGTAGGAGAATTGAGCAGTGTGTACGGCAGCCTACTGGGAGGAAACAAACCACGCTGGCATTTTTGAGCTGGAGCCAATGGGAAGCTGGGTCCATATTAATGATGCTCACTCGGGTGTTTTGGCATTTTACTTTACAGTAATGATGAGTGACAGTGATCAATCATATAAGTGTAGTGTGGGTAAGTAAGTACAGATAATCTTGTGTGCCTTGATTTAATTGTTAGGTTGAAATTTTTGCATACATTTTCCGATATGCATCTGATAAACTGTAATCTATTCAATACACATGTTTAATGCTCTGCTGTCTTTACTGACTTGAAGCCAATCTAAGCTGTGCAATCGTTGGCTTTTATTTAAAGAATGCCATCAGAGAAGCACATAACATAACAACAAAACAACAGTTCAGATAACTGTGCAACACAAAGACAATGATTCAAACATGCAAGGAAGCTATACGAAGATATATATATCTGTATACATACAGATATATATATATGTGTGTATGTATATATATATATATATATATATATATATATATATATATATATATATATACATATATATATATTCATAATAACCAACAAACAAAAGATTATACACATTATTGATTATGGAGATTATGGAAGTAAAACATACATTAAGTGTCCGCCATGTTTAGTATCTCATAATAGAGCCATTATTGTGAAACTTATAATATTTGCATTGTAGACTAGGGCTGCACAATATTGGAAAAAACTGACATTGCGACTTTTTTAACCCTGCGATATATATTGCGATACGAAAAAATACAGGAATTTTCATCAGATGACCTGAATAGCACTTCATGTTATGCTGCATTTCAAAATGATAAGCATTAATATTTCGTATGAACTCATTCATGCATGCTTGTGCCCTCCCAGAACTTCCATTCCCCATGCTGGCTTACTTTGATTTTTAAAAATTACGTCCGTCTAATTTTCCGACGGGTGCGGGTCGGGCATCGGTAACAATTTATAGCGGGTCGGCTCGGGTGCGAAATATAATTTGTGCTACTGTAGGGAAATGTGTCAGATGCAGTTTTAAGTATGGCGTGTACAGGCGGGTTTTCAAAATAAGACCTGTGCAGGACTCTGCTGTGTGGTACAGACGTAAATGGTCAAACAAATTAGCTGGTTACCTCTCAGATGCAGATGCAAAGCACTGTTGACACAGAACACGTGTTTCATTCTTGTAGCTGAAATAATTCGAGATAACTGACGTTGCTTTTCTTTTTGGCACCAAGTCTTTGTTTTCGCGAATTTCTCTTGTTCGTTGCTCATTTTGCAATGTCGTTACCAGTGACTTACTCCATGTGCAGGGGCATGGTCTGCTTCGGCACACTGATTAAGAACTAATGTGATTGGTGGATCGCTGTGCATGCAGAGTCTGCATGCACAGTGTGTGTCAGGTACCCTTGAAATTAGATGAATTCATTTGCCTCCTACATTGCAGGCTCTGCAATGTGACTATTGCACACATGTATATTGCGATGGCGATGCTCGAACGATATATCGTGCAGCCCTACTGTAGACCAATGTAGCTGTTGCACATTTTTTCTGGCCACAGGCGTGACTGGAAATTTTCCTGAGCTTTCCTAACAAATATCCAGTGATGTGATGCTTACAAATGTTCAAACACAGTCTTGCAGCTCACTTGCCTGTAAATCCACCACCATCCACTCCACCTCCTGTTAGACAGCCAAGTAATAAACATGTAATGTGAACATAAAATTACATGTATCGTAGAGATGTTAATATGGTGAGAAGCCTATGAGACTTGTGAACGAGTAGTTCGCTGAAACTTTAACCACTTTCAGGCATAATTGCAGTGCAAAGCTTTGTATGAGTCAGTATTTATATGTATTTATATGTAGAAAAAAAATTTGTTAAATTTCAAATTTTGGGGGATTTGTCAAATTAGGGTTAGTTATGTTTTTTATATTTTTTATATTATTTATATGTAGTTGGAAAAAAAGAGGTTACAAATCAGGTACCTCTTGATACAGATGATTAAAGATAGCACAATCATTTACCTGCAGCCTGAATATGCGTTTTATCTTTGACTTATATGTTTAGCCTCTTCAGAATAAAAAAAAATATAACCTCATTACAATAAGGGCTTTAAGCTATGCTAATAAGGTTATTTGCATGTAAACCACCTGTCCTCGGGGGATTACAAAAAATTTCCACTGTACTGTAGTTTTACCCCTATCCATTTTACTTGAGCCTTTAATCTGATTTTTAAAAGCAGGAAGGAACACAATCAAACCGGAATCTGTAATATCCAAACAAACATTTGCATAAATACAAAGAAAACAAGAATTGCAGTCAGATTGGAGCACTGACGCCATTGTCAGCAGTTAGAAAGAAAGCAATGAATCTTGCAAACAGTCGTACCCCAGGGAAATCCTTGTGTCTTCATTATGGCTGTGAGGCAAATTTGAATATGTGAAGGACGTTCATTAAGAAGTTCAGTATGAGAGAATAAACTGGAAAGGTTATAGATTTAAATTCAAGCACAAAATGTCATTGGAAATTGATAAGGACAAGTCAGAGGAGCGCCTTTGAGTGAAATCAGCTCAATGAGTGAGAAGAGGAAAATGGCACAGGGGCTTCTCTCTAGCAACGAGCTAAACTGTGGTTACAAAATCCAAGTGTCACAAAACACTCCAAAGTCAGATTTCACTGGTAGGAGAAGACATCATTTTAGCTAATTTAATGTTCTTATAAAATGTCATGAATATGGAACTATAGAAACTGTGCTATGCTAACAAGAAGCCCTAGCGATACAATGATACTCAAGATTAAATAACTTCCTAAGAAGATCATTGAAAGATTTGCAATAAAGACATATTCATGCTTTCATTTTGGTGACTGAGAAACCACATTTGAAATTTTCAGTAGAATGACAGTATTACAAATGCTGGTGTAATAATTACTAAATGTGAATGTTTAATCAATGTCTTCAAATGGTCAATGAATACATTTTCACTTTCTTATCAGTCTTTTAACAGGAAAATGCTCACTGGTAGGGCTGAACAATTAATCATAATACAATCAAAATCACAATGCGACCAAGAGCAGATTTCCAAATTGCAAAAAGTTGTTTGACAAACAGCATTATGATGAGCACTGTTGTGCTAAAGAAATGCCCCAGCCCACAAATATCGTTCTCCAAATGTAAGAAAACAGTTTGATCAGCAAAGAACCCAACACACCTCACATCAGCATGATTTGAATAGCTTTTTCAATTTGGTGAAAAGTGGGATGCAAAAAATGATCATTCCCTGTCAAATAATCACAATATGATTTATTTATTTATTTATTTATTTAGGACCATATTGTGCAACCCTACACACTGGGATTTTGACGATGACTATGTGACTTATTGACTTAGAAAATAATAGTATGAATAAAGTTAGAATAAAAGTCTCTGATGTGATCAAACTGATCTTTGTCAGTTTGGTCCTGGCTGAAGGGTAAACTTGGCCAACTCTTTACTCTTGTAGAGCCATTACAAATCTGAACATTTCAATTTGTTTTGTCAAGTAACAAGACATTGTGTTGATGTTGTGCAAGGTCTCATCCATGACTGAGTGTGTGAGTAAGTGACCGACAAAGTTACAGGATTGGTCAAGGCAGTCAAGCTGTGTTTGCTCATTGGCCGTTGGTCTTTCAAAATGAGGGACTTAGGGACAGCTACGGTACTGGCAAAACATTCCAATGGGTAGCGATAGTAGTATAAAACAAATACTGCAAAGCAAAATTGAACTCTTACAACTGCTACTTCTGCAACCACCTTCTAAGTATGGCATACGAGGCATTGTAGTAGTAGTAGACGGTTTTGCTAAAACATCAGATTCAATATTCAAAGTGTTTATTGTCATATGCACAGTAAAGAAACGTCGGGAATTGCACATGTGCAGTGTGGAGCTTTAACCACAACCATCCCTTCAACTGTCGCTGCTTAAAGTCCCTAATAATCTGTGTGAATGGGTATTACGTTGCACATAGGTTACAACACTGATGTCCTCCCCTTACACAGAAGTTCACTGGCAGTGAAAGTATGAAAAGTGTTGGCAGAAATGAGAAAGCGGTGGAAGGTGATGCTTTTCATAATTATTAAACCTTAATTTAGAGGCACACTGTGCAGGATTTGTCATTCATCATTAATTAAAACACTATTATGAGTTGGCACATACTCCCCACCTCGAGGGTCGAGGGAGCTACAGAGTGAACGCAGAGAGAGAGCTGTGGTATTGCGAAAAGTAGTTAATTAGTGGAATAAAACCTTATTTTCTGATTGTGTGACAGCTACGTTCTAAAGCAAATAAAAAAAAAAAAAGCATCCGTGGGAAGCTGCCTCAGTGCATGATTTGGTGTGATCATAGTTATAAATATGGTGCGTTCATCATCAGCGATCACGATCAGTCAGAAATGGTTGTTCAGAAATTCTAAGACCATCATCTGTATGGAGGATATTTGTGTTCAGAACCAGATAGAAATTAAAGACAGAATAAATTCAGTTAAAAAGATTATTGTTTTATTACACAACTAGAAATATTCATGTCATCAATCTAAAGGAAGAATAAGTCAATTGAAAAAAAATAAGTTAAAATGTAAAATGTATTAATATAAATTACATTTTAAATGCAAAAGCTGAAATTGCAAATGGTAATGCAGATAAGACAAGGGAAACATGAAATGTGACACTGGGAGAATTATTAAGTTTAAATGGAAATGTGGTCATTTAATCAAGGTGAAATAATCTGTAGATCTCAGCAATACATATTTTATAGGTGTCTTGATAATAAGTTAAATGTGTAGGCCTAACAGAAAGAAATCACAGTAACTAATTGGCCACATTTTCGCAACTTGTCCAGCCATATACTAGGTTTTGACCTGGTCTTGTTGTGGGTCAGTTGCATTCTGCCCTTTGTGACTTGATTCACATCTAAATCAGAACATGCTCAACCCATGTTTTTCATTTTAGAAGATCTCACTTTTTCTTTGTGTGTTTGTTTCAACAAAAGGACGTCTTGCCCCTGTATCAGTGTTTGCAACAAGGTAAAACAGAGGAACCTCAAGATCAGTGCGGAGATATATAATCACATACCAGCTTCTCTCCTTTGACCCTTGAGACGAGTCCTTCCAAAAAAAAAAAAAAAATGGCCTACTTCAGTCCACTTTTGCCGTGATCTTGCTGAACTCTGAGTTAACAATGTCCACAACAATGTTGAAACATCCTTCGCCTAGCTTCAAATCCATGCCATATCTGTTCAATCAACAAGAGCAGATGAATAAATAATACTAGTATGAATTGTAAGTGTGGGCTGGTGTGGAGCAGGGTGTTGCGAGGCTGGGCGGAGGGAGGGCGGCTGGCTCAGGTTAATGAGGTGGTCTGGGAGTGTGGACTGGGTCCTGGCTGCACTGTGTGTGGAGCTCGCTTTAGCCTGGGGGGGATTTGTAGCCCTAAGACCACTGGTGAGACTATCTTCGCCTCCGGCTGTGTATGCACTTGCACCTTTGAGTGTGTGTGTGTGTGTGTGTGTGTGTGTGTAAGGATATGTGTTTGCTTATGCATTAGGGTGCAAGACAGTGTGTGTGATGCTGCCCTCAGGATGACACTGGTTGAAGCTTTGCTATCTTTGTGTTTAATGTTGGCATTTGTGCATTAATATACATGCCTGTGTTTGCATGCATGCCCATTCCCACTTGTGAGTGGGGTGTTTGCGCACTGATCTGTGTGTTTTCCAAATTTTCTGTGTTGGGTCCAACCACAAATGTGTACAGAGCCCCCCCCCCCCCCGCCCAGCACACATAGACACACAGACACACAAACCCAACACCCTGCCCCAATCTCATTACCATTCCACCCTTCCCACCACCATTTTACTCAATGCCATCAAGGCCTCGCCTCCTGGTGTTTGCATTGTAAATCAGGCCTGACAATAAGGCGATGATTAGATCCTACTCATATTCAAAAACACCTGATTTATTTATTCATCTTCCTCTCTTGCACGGCATCAAGATGCATAATATCTGACCAAGGTGACATACCCACTTCCAAATGTTATTCATTGCATTTGCAGGTCAACCTCTTAACCAACAGACTCAAACAGGGCAGATTAAATGAGATTTTGAGGGGAAAATGTGCAAATTGCAGCTCCTCAGCTCCCTATATCCACAGGTAGGCTGTTCAGCTGGCTCTCTCCTTTCTTCATGCATGAACATGTGATATCAGATCAGGTATCAGAATAGGTTAAAGTGCTGCAATCTCTCATGGTTTCAACATTTAGAGAGTGGATTTGAATCTAGCCTTGAGTGTAAATCACTGATACTGTCTCTGTTTTCATGAATATGCACAGGATATTATTTATGGAAAGCTCCAGGTTTCTACAAGCGGATCCAATTGATCACGAGTTAAGTCAGACAAGCCTTTGCACTGTTGTTTTTAAGAAATTGGCTTCATGGGGATTGTGTGTTTCTTTTTTTTTCCAGAGTTGCAGATTGCTCTGTGATTTTGAGAGGAAAAAAAAACAGTATGGAGAATTTTGCATGCTGTAAGAAGAGCTCAGTTTTTAATCAATACTAAGTGTAGTAAACAAATATACACATAAATATCGACATGATTTAGTTGAAGGTCTAGTCGATGGATCAGCACTTTAATGAGTGTCGTCTGAACTGAAAATCCACCAGATTCAGACGAGCTATTATTTGTTTATTTTCCATCCATGCACCTTGAAAAACGACCTGTATCGACACACCCAAATACATGTCACTTTAATGCAAAACAAAAAACCATGACATCAAATTAAAATAAATGGTATGCAAAAAACAAAACGGCATGTTCCAAAGCAAATCATATCAAACAGTCACTTCAACATTTTTAGGATGAAGTGTGTTGTAAGCCAACACGTTCTCACTTCCATCTTGTCAAACTTAACAGCATGGTCAGCTTCAAACTATGATGCTGTACCTCCCCCTCTACATCACTTATGTAACCTGCAATACATGATTTATCTATATTATCTTAATTACATAACATCAACTACAAAGCAAACAAATCTAGCATCATTTTTGGTCAAAAACCCAGGAGAGGGTCCTGTGTATGACCACCATCCTAACTTTCCCCCTGGCACAGACTTTTCAAAAAGGGGGGAACTACAGCATCTAAGAAGCAGGTGCCACTGACCAGGCTGCAGTTTTTGATGCATTGGGAGTGAGACCAGGCTGGCCTTGAACTGAAGAAAGGCTTTGGCTGATTTCAAATTTTAAAAGAATTAAAGAAATAATCATTCTTGGTTCCCAGACTAATAATCGTAATTACCCTCATGATTCCCCGACTTGTAATCTCATGCCATAATAAGGATGACATTTGTGGTTTGAGTGTAATGTCTTGGAAACAGTGGCACTGCTGCCATGACATGGTGGGCAAGTGGTACGGTGTTGGTCTTGTAAACTAAATGTCATGGGTTCAGTCCCCATCCATGCCTATTGTGTGAGGAGAGATGTTGCTTATCACTTTGTAAATGATTATTCAGGCTGGCAATTGTGACAATAGCCTTTTTGCACGTCTTGTTATCCAAAGGTCGCTGGTTCCATTCCCCTTGAGTCCTTGGGCGAGATACTTAATCCCAGAACTGCTCCTGATATGCTGGTCGGCACCTTGCATGGCAGCAACTGCCATGAATGTATGTATGAATTACTGCAAGTTGCTTTGAACAAAAGCATCTAATAAATGTCCTAAATGTAAATGCTTGTACACCCCATCAAGGTGAATTGTGAAATCCCTAAACCTTTCATCTAGCGGCTTCATCAGGCCAAGCTTGACTGTTTCAGTACTTTGGTATATATATACATATATTAAAAACTAATGACATTCCCATCCGCCTCAGCTGAACTCTAATACGTAAAACTACAAGTACAAACATCATACCGCATGTAAGCATTTGTCATTCTGAGCATGTTAGTGTGCTGACATCCGTATTAAGCTCAAAACACCACCACACCCGAGAACAGCCTTACAACCACTCCAGTCTTCACTCATCTTTGGTTGGTAGGAGAGTGACTTGGGTTCTGCTCGAGATCTCTATAAAACCAGAACATCTCAATCAATGTTGCATCAAACTTCCAACATATCACCGTGGTTATTTCCAGTTTTCCACAAGGATTGAATCTATTTGAGCTCTACAACTAATGTGTGTCTGTAATCCCTGTTACCTTTGTTCACCGCTTCGTTAGTCTTCATAAGTGTTGATAAATCAACATGAGAGAGTCACATCTATGTCAAGTCTGCTGTTAATGAACTGCTGCAAAACCTGTGGAATTAATCTCTTCATGACTACTCTTTTCTGTGTTTAAATCACAAGGAGGATTCGTTTTGTGAACATCCCATTCCCATGTAATAGAAGTTCAACACTTTACAATAAATTCACCTTTCCAACCAAAGCATACACGAAAAAAGCTTTGGACATGGTTGAAGTGTGGAGGCCAGAGGCAGTGATCACATCATATGTGACCAGATATGGATTTTCATTTCAATGCCAGCGGTAAACGGGGTGAAACTGCAGCTATGCCACTGACTAACCTTACATCAATACAGCAGAGACCCATTCTACGGCTTAGAATTGTTGGAAAATTGAATGCTGAATGGAAGTGTTTCTTACTGCACAGAATCCGATGAAAGGGTGCAACTGCCTCCAATCCAAATTCACAAAACCCTTTGATGTTTGTTGGAATAATTTTATGCCTACTTCTCATTTTCCATTTTATGCTTGCTTTTGAATTTTGATTGTGACTACAGGCACTTTTTCAATTGATATGCATTATGAACTCTGTAATAATTCAAAGGCCTTTGTTGAGGAACAAACACGTCATTTGTCCTCAAAATGAATTTTACGACTTATTGTGTAACCGTACACCTTTGGTGAGTTCAGAGGGAGCGGTTCCCAGACAGTTATTGTCTTGTTTTCCTGGGAGAGATTTGTACTTTGGGTTTCATGAGGCAAGATTTTTTGTGTGTATTTAATTTCACTGTTGATATTAAATGCTAGTGTTTTTGCCGTATTGTCTGTTCTTGTTTGTACATTCAAGCCTCAGCAGCAATGGTGTGTGTTTGTGCGCACATCATTTCTCCGTGCATGTATATTTATGGATGCACTATTGCCTGCTCAAATTTGGCGTTCGGTGGCTTGTTCCTTTGAGGGATGGCAAAACTTGAGAGGCCGCCTAAAATACTGTGCAGTAATTGGAATTGCTTTATCTTCAGTCTCATCAATTAATGTGCAATTTTCCATTTAATCACTAACACGCTCACTGCATTTGCAATTAAAATGAGGACTGATAACGGAGAAGATGCCTTTCAGCTGATACCAGTTGGAATGAGAACAGAAACCAGAAGACGCAATCAGTACACAAAATGACTCGCAGAGACATGCACATGGCACACAAACAAGTGTGAACACACACAGTGCAAACAGTCACGCTCATATAATGCTGCACTGAAAACACTCACACTCGTGCATACACAGCAAACACAAGCACAGTGTGACATGATAGAACATGCAGATTTGCAGCTAAAACCCCAAATTAGAAGTCGTCAGTGGAACTAAACCAGCATTTAACGTCAAAGTGTTGGCAGCAGAGGTGGAGTCTGGTGCCACTTAAACCGAGAAGGGTCTCAGCCAGTTGTCTTGTCTCTGACTTTTCCAGTCAGAGACAGTGCCAGGGTCTGGGTCTCAGTGGGGTATGAGCTCAGTGGCGGGGGAAGTCTGTCATGTATTGTCCTGATTCTGGAGAGGGGGATGAGATGTCCGCATCACTTCCTGTCTGGCAGCAGAATTATGTGTAGAGCTGGGCTTAAAGAGTTAAACACACAATTCCAGGAATGCTCCTGTGACATAATTATGTGCATTTCATCTATAAATACAGTATATCAGGAGCCCCTAATACTTCATAGTGTATTTCTTGTATGATATAAATGTATGAAAGATCTTTGTTGGACCTGATACTTACATGGCATTATCGAAAAATTATTTGATTGTTACATTTTAGTAAGGCTGTAATGTCACAACTCAGAGTCGCACACTTTAAATCCTCACTTTCACTGGTCAGGTGGATTTACTGCACATTTTTATTTCCTGAGGCGTTAACTCTGAACGGATGTTGCAACCGATGTAGCGATGTTGCTCAGATGTTCCAGTTCCATTTCACCAATTTACAATCAAGCCTTTTCCGCCAGGTCAATACTATTCAGCCCAAGTGCACCGGTCCAGTGTAATTGCTGGCTGCCTTTTATGACCACGCAAGGCTGTATTCGGCATTAAAGGGCTCCTTTCCAATAAGTCCAGTGGCTCAAGGTATCCAGCGAACATTTAGTCTCTTGACAGTAGTTGATGTGACTGTCCGCATCAGTGTTTAAAGCACTAAATTGGACATTGTAGAGTTCAAACATTGATTTGTGAGATCAGGGTTAACATTTACATTTTCATAGTGCATTGACTGTTCAAAACATGCCGTTCTGCTCAGAGTATCTGATAATATGAAGGGTTTACAGATCAAGTCCTAAGCTTCCTGAAATGATCGGGGAACCCTGACACCCTGACATGTTTGATATTTGGGATTTAAAATCTGGATGATTACATCAGTACTTTCTGAGCTGTACCACAATAATCAATTAGAGAGGGATCCCGGAGCAGCTGATGGTGTTGCCAAGCAATGGTAAACATTCCCGCCCTTGAGGCTAATGCTAGCTAGCATCCTATTGTTGATATACATATTAAGTCTCACCTTTAGTTCTTGCTGAGGAATAGAAAGCCACTCATCCAGACTCATTTAACCTTCCATTCTTTTTTTTTTAATTCTCACTGCAACACATTACTCTGGCTAAGCGCTGCTCACGCTAATCTCTAATTTTGTTCACGCCTGCTTGCGCATGAGATCGTGTGAGAGAAAGTCTGAGCGCTGAAGCCAGGCCTTCACTGGTGCACAGAACGCTGTTCATTTTGAGCGTGTCGTGTGTCAAACGCTGCACTTTCCTTTCCTCCGGTCCTCAGCAACAAACCTGTTAAGTGTGCAGTAAAGCAAATGAACAGTTTTCCAGAAACGCAAATAACATAGAGACAGACTGACACAAATGAATTGCTATATAATAATAAAATGTTTAAAAGAAATACAGTTTAACAAATAAAAGGTATAATAATGTTGATAAAACCCCTTTCTCCCCCCTCAGGTCAAATAGTTAATTTAGAGGACATTTTCATGCAGCGTATACACATAGGTTATATGTAGCTTCAGGATGGAGCCCCCGCTGTGCTTGCCTATAGTAAGTTGGGGTGATGGTAGGGGGTCTGCATGTGTGTGTGTGTGTGTGTGTGTGTGTGTGTGTGTGTGTGTGTGTGTGTGTGTGTGTGTGTAATGGAACCCTGAACCAATTAGCTCCTTCAGTGGGGGTGGGGGCGATGGTTACAGTGGTGTTCCACAGGGTACAGCCCTCAGCCCTGTGGGGTCCCGGCCAATAGCAATTAGCCCAGCAACAAGAGCCCTAATTAGCCCTCTTGATTGGCTTGGTAATAGTGCAACAACAACACCAGCAGCAAACACATAGAGACGACCAAGGTGACTCCACCATGATGCGTTACTTTAAAGCCAGCTGTACTGTAATTAGCAAACAAGCATAGCTGTCTGTAATTGGTAAACAAGTAGTCAGGTTTGTTTGCGGTGTCATTATGAACCTGCTGGTATGTAAAGCATTTTTGTAAAGGCTTCCATGAATGAGTCTGCGTTGCTGTGTTTTTCTTTCTGCTTGGTAGCATTGTCAGATCACTCAGTATTAATACATCACCCTGCCGTTCTGTCAGCTCTGTGCAGTACATGCGGTAGGAGATAGAGCAGAGAAATGAATTAGTAAATGGAGACAGGGAGAGAGAAGTGTGAAAGAGAGTAAGATGCTGCGTGAGATTCTCATCTCCTATTATTTAATCATAGCAGCACCTGGTGGCTGCTGCTGTAATAGAATTTAAAATCACTGGCACTGGATTTATGTTTCTGTTTTTTTTTCCTGTCTTTTTCAGTCTCAATGTGAAGCTATCCCATGATGCAACATGTGTCCCCAGCACCTGCAGTGACAATGATGGCCACCCAGAGCGTTCCTCCACCATCGTACCAGGAGAGCCAACAGGTCAGACGTTTTACCAGAATTTACCTCCATGGTTAAACATCCAACAGGGTGGCACCTTAACAAAGACTGTTAAAGGCCCTGAAAACCTTTATTTCTCAGTGTCTTACTTTGATTGAAGGGGTCCTACACAAATACATTATCTTCTGTCAATATCAACAACAGTTGAATTGGTCAAATGCTTTTTTATTATTATTTTTTTATTTGTGCTTCCCTTTGCTTCTTAATTGTTTGAAGTGGGTGAGGCTCAGTTAGACAAAGGTGGTGCAATGTTTCCTTACTTAAAGTGTGAATTATAGTCTGATGACTGTTGATAATTTGGGGAGCACTACTGCAAAAGTATGTAGTTAAAAAAGTAAAAAAAAGAAGAAAAAAAAAGAAGAAGTAATAAGCTTTTTGTGGCTGCAGAGGAAGCTGAATGCAATCTGATAAACCCCCTTCCAATATTGTCCCAGTGGCTAAAATACATTGTGGGTAATGTATTTAATGCCAGCTGACTTCTGCTTATACTAAACCGCTCATGATAGTTAGTATGTTCTATGATCAATAATTTTCATAGGAGAACATAAAATGCATATGCTGTAAATGGTAAGTGAAACAGAATTCAGTCATTATCTTCTAACGCCAACGCTGATGGAAAGTTGTGTGAAGTTTTGTAGCCCTCGAAACATTTCTGGAGCTTCACAACAAAACAGCGTTGCAGCATTCTGCTAATCAACTGAAGCAGTTGGAGACTTTTAAAACATAAACAAGGTAACTTATAGAAACATAAAATGGTTCTATACAGCTCCTCCAGTGTTATCCAAGTCTCCGGAAGCCTAGAGATCCACAACATTTTTTACGCCCTGTTTTTGAGATGGAATCTGTGTTGTGGCTGTTAAGCTGAAAGTGGCTTTCTCGTCTGAAGTGGGTGCACAAGCTCAACCTTGCATCAAGGGCCTAAACAACATCTTTTCAAATCAATTTGTGGTCTCAGGGCTTTGATTACCCAGGACAAGCTGTATGGTGACATTTGATGCTATTTTTCGGTTTTACATTTTAAAACAAGTCCCCATCTCATTCATTAGTTATGAAGAGAATGTTGCAACACTGTTTTGCTGTGAAGACTACAAAAAAATATTTTGTGGACTACAAAACTTCACCTGACTTTTCATTAGCATGGTGTCAAGTAGTCAATGACTTGAATGACTTAATTTTTGTTTGAACTGTTCCTTTACTGATTAATGGGTACCGAAAATTACAGTACTAATATTTGCTAAATGTAACTTCTTTTTATTTTATTTTTATATATCCTTGTTGCTTTTCTCAGAGCTCATTAAAACTCAGGTGAATCTCCAGGACTCCAAGTACAGTACAGTTACTATGTTATCACTAGAAATCAACAAAGTAAAATTGACTGCAGGAACAATATTATAGTCATTTCCAGTAAGTAAATATGTAGGATAGTAAGTACAGTTGGTACGGTAAGTGATCACAACAAATATGGTATGATTGTTTTCAATATTAAAGCAATAATATGGGAATGTAATAATGAGTATCTTTATGGAAGAATGATATCATAAGGTACAGTAATAGCAGCAATTGAGCATCAAACATAATGTAAGTCTCTACAGGAATGGTAAAGTGATTCTTCATGAGGTTGACTTGCATTTTATAATTAAAACACAAGGGTGCAAGGGTGAAACATACTGCATGTAAAAGTTTATAATAAGAGGTCAAGCCCCAGTCTGCGGTGTTCAACACAATACGTGATGCCACACACAGGTCAGCGTAATTAATGTAGCCTAACTGTGGCTGGACTCAGGTTATGTCTAACACTGCAGACCGTTCTATGGAGTGGAGGTAGAGCAGGTTCATCTGAGCGCCTAACCCTCCTCCATGTCCACACCACCTCTGTCTGCTTTCGCCCAGAGGATTAGTGCCAGGGGAGAGCTCCCGAGCTGCAGTCTGCACGCTCGGCAAATGCAAATGAGAGCTAGTTAAGTGTGAAGAAGCTAATTTATTTCCCATTTGGTGCTGGGATTAAGACTTGAAGCTTCCTCCCATCCCACCCCGACTCAAAAAAAAAGGTGGGGGGGTTGTTAGACTCATTTCCTCAGAGAGAACGAATGAGAAAGGAAAGTGGGGTAAAGGATGAAGAAGACAAGGGCTTGTGTTCGTAAAGCATGTCACTCTCCTGCCCACCCTCCAGCACAAATAACATCAAAAGATTCTCTAATGATTCCGTGTCGAACCACCAGTCAAGCAATATGTATGGTTCAGCTGTACGGCCAGTTGTGAGCTCACTGTTGAGCTGCTAAATTAATATTTATCATTTAACAGGAATCTATATATGCCTTGTTCAATTACTAAATATATCCTATAATTAAATTTCTCAACAGCTTCATTACAAGGCTACTGACCTGTCAGGCAACAATGATTCACTCCAGCTACATCCTCATCTGTAGTCTGTCGGCGTCGGATGCACGTTGCACCTTATTGCTTCTGAAAAGTGATTAAAAATTACTTAGAACTCACAAGCAGCTGCGTGTTCATGACAAGAAGAAAGGATTTTCCATCATTGATAAACCTGCTGTCTTGGTCATGTAACATTCATATTTGTCCCAAGCAGGTTTAAGTGACTGCTTTAGTTTTCTGGTAACAGCCACACAAACATCAGCAAAGAGAAGCCCCTGTTCAAGTTTAAAAAACAACGTATGGGTTGGTTTGATAGACATAAATACATTATAACATGTTTTTTTCTTCAATTAATCTTGATTTCCCTAAACACTACTATTACTGTAATATGAAACACCCAAGAATCTGTCTTTCAGTCTTTTGGTCAGTCCATCATATTGATTCAGACTGAATTTACAGGGTCATCAGTTAGCTTAATTTTCTCTCCAAAATAATGTTACAGGAGAGATTATTATATTGTCGTCTACCTCTTTTTTTAGGCTGATTGATGGCATTTAAGAAACACTTGGTTTTGATGGTTTACTCTAATAACTCAGTCACATCAAACGCTGATATAATGCATATTAGGTTCCAATTACAAAAAAATGAAATAAACAGGATTTAACCTGTGTTTGGTACTGATGGGATCTCTGAAGACTGTTTTGTCCTCAGTGATGTCCTCGTTGACGATCGGCAGGACAATCGATGTTGACTCATGTAAGAGGTCATATAAAATTCGTCTTCATTAGACGACAACTGTTGTAACAAAGTGTGGATCATTATCGTTGTAATGATTGTAATGATTGTGTATGGACGGCCCTCCACAGGAAGAACCACCCTGAAAAACCCATGACAGTAAAGAAATAGTTTAAATATGCAGTCATTTTATGTTTTCCCAGATGACGGGCACCACTCAGCAGAACACCAAGACCCCACAGGTCCATATCCCAGCAGCCTCTGCAGCAGGAAATACCTCTGTCAGTGTGACCCTCGACCCCCAGGCCCAGCTTGAGTCTGACAAGAGGGCTGTTTACAGGTGGGTTCAATCTCCATTTAGAGGTCCATGTGTCATGATAGTCTAGGTTTGTATGTGGCGGATCTGTACACAAATCTGACATCAAAAATAATTGCCAGGATCAGAACCATGACAGTTAACATAATGACTGACCATAAGTCAGCCATCCCTGTGTGTTCTCTTCAGTGTTCTCGCTTTGAAACAATCATTGCATTTTCTCTAAAACCCCATGCTGGCTTTATGAAATTCTATTAAATTGACTTGATGTGCTTCCTGCCCATAAAGGCTACATGCACTCAAGTTTTTTTTGGGTGTTCCCTTAAACTAACCATGACATTAAAACCTTTGAAAGTTCTACTTGAAAGGTGCCTTCTTCAATTATCGACTCATTAAAGCAACAAGCACCTTCAGTGAAAGCTTTCAGTCATCAAAGGCGACCAGAAGTGCCCTCACTATGCTTCTCTTTGAATTTAATGCATTGGCTTTAAAAAAGCATTTGATACACTGGCAATATTCAGGCTGTTTCTCTGACTTCTTTAAAATGTATACTGCACAGGAGTTTCTGATCTATTAGGATGAGAAAATAAATAAATGCATGGCTAAATTAAAAATGCTTTTCACTGGTTGTATTGGGTTCCAAACAAGAGGGGCTTGAGGAAACCAAAAAACACATTTAAGCCAAAACATGTTCATCAGGCAGAGTTGTTTTGTGTAAGGTTCCGGACTTACATTTTAAAACGTAATTTATTTCTCTTTCACGCCAACAGTCATTTTCAAAGGTAAGCATCACCCTCTGGTAGAAAACTCTCTCATTTTGGAATTAAACTATTAGTTTGCTGTACTTCTTAGTCCAGATAAAGTCCAAATATTACCAGAATGAAACCATAAAGAGGGGGGACACTGCACTTTAGTGATTTCAAAATGTGTCAAAAATGAATACATCCCAGTTTACTGAAGATGATGTGGAAAAAAAAATATTAATGCATTGCATTCTTTGAGATTCATTTGCAGCAAGCTCTGCATAAAAGCTTTGCGATATGTATCTGGTCATGTTTACAGTCTACTGTATACAAGATTTTTCCTTTTTTTTTCTCTTTTTATTGTCATACTTTTTAGGATGTTTACACTTCACCCCACTGACATTTGTTCCAACTTCAATTCTTTTATTTAGGATGTAGAGGCCCTTGAAGGCAACACCTTGTTAGGTAGAGAAAATAAGAAAGAAAATCACCGCTGGGTGAAACCCAAAACTCCAGTAAAAAAAAACAAAACAAAACACCTCACTACTCTCTCAGCTTATTAGTAGAATATTGATGCACCCTTATAATGAGCTTGTATTATCTATTTATGAAGTAAATTATTCAAAATACAGACATTTTTAATCGAGCTAGCTGGGTGTAGGCAGCAAACCAACAATTTACTAGATTTGTTGAGTTGAGCGAGACACGAGCTGGCCTGCACTGTCTGGCGCAGGTTGCCTGTAACGATGACACAGCAGACTATGTTGGGATGTCTGTCCTGGCTCCTCAGGTCGCACTCGTGGGTATCCACCACTGCTGTCTGACTAGGTGTGAGCCCCCGTATGCAGGCCTGAGGCGAGCTGCTGTAAAGTCCTTAGCAGCTCCTCTGAGATGCAAGGCTGCCTTTGATGTGAGCAGCCATGTTGGGAGCAGCTCCGTATGGTGGTGGTGGTGGTGTTGGTGGATGTAGTGTCAGTGCAAATAACCCCTTCTTCCACTTCCACCTGTTTTTTTTGGGGTCTCCTCCTCTTTCCTCCTCTTCCTTTCAGAAGCAAGAACAGAGGAAGCTTACAGTATCAGCTAAACACAACAAGAATGTTTGCTGCATTGATACAGACTTATTCATTATTTAATTCAATTTAAATGGTGTCTGAGCTGTCTGACCCTCGTATTGTCTTTTACAGTGAATACATTAATGTTAATAATGCAAATTTACTTTGTTAGCTTCTTGATTGGAGTGCCTTTATAAAGGCAGGGATCTGTGTATCCATACTTGGGTGTGTCAATGAATGGAAAACCGTTTTTAAACATGCACTGTAGAAGAGGACTTGTAGATGTGTGTTTTGTTTTTGTGCTGTGGCATGGTAAAAGTGTATCACAACTCACACTTTACCAAGAGGAGCTTTACAATCTGCACAGCAGAACAACAGTAATGGAACTAGAGTCAGGCCATGGCTAGCTTAGCTTAGCATTAACTCTCTCTTAAACTCTCAGACTCTTAAAATGAAGCTCTCTCATTAGGTAACTAATTTATGTAACCAGTCCACAAAATTATTTATGGCAGTAGTAACACAATTATCAGCAAAATCTGTTTAATTTCTGTAAGCTAATGAAAGCTTTCCATACTGTATATTATTGTTGTTTTTTTGATAATCAAAAAAATAGACAACAATATAAATTCAAGGCTCTTGTAAATACCAGTAAATGTGACCTTGCATTAGTGCCTCTGTGTGAAGAGAGGAATTGAATTTGAGGCTACTATGGCAGATTATTTCAGTTAGTGCAAGCTGCAGGAACAAAGTTTAATACTCCTCTAAGATAAATACACACAAACAAGCAGATACAAAGTACAATCCATTTCATTGAAATGAAACAAGTTCCCCTTGAAATCATACATTTCGATTCCATGGCTTTGATAATTTGACTTTAACCAATCATCTCCTCTAAAGCACTATCAGTCAGCAAGATGATTAGTCACCAAGAAATGCTCATGAAAGTTAGTGTTAGCACTTCCGCACAATCATTTTAAAGAGTGTCGGGGTCCACATTATTTAGTTTTACAGGCAAATAAAGTGCTACATTATCAGTGTGCACAGAGGACGAGAATGAAATAAGACGGGAACCGGAGCTACTTACCAGTTAACTGTTGGTGTGGAGAATATACTGTGGAGCTTGCTGAGTCTGTAAATGTGTATGATGGCCAATTAAAATGTTGTGATCAACAGCGTCAGAGGCAACACTGAGCTCAGGGAGCAACAACAACTGAGGATTTACCAGCATGTGTTGTTAAAATATGATTATTTGTAGCTGTTAAGTGAAATCCTTGCTGTTCTGTATTCAGAGGAGGCCGAGCACATTAGAATTTTCGGAATTATTTTTGCCCATGCAAGGAGCTAATGACTAAACGCACCTTGTTACCTTGTTATAAACGCAATTAGTTTTGACTTCGTAAGTCATGTCTCCCACAGTGAATCAAATTATGCAAAAAGACACAAACAGCACTCTTATTTTAATAGAAGTCTGACCTGCCAGTGTTGCTGCCTCTACACAGTACTCATATGGGGGCTTTGAAAAGAGAAAAGCACAAAGAACCAACATCTCCCCCATTTTTCTTTAATTATTTTGCTCAGGAAGTCTGTGTGGGCTTTAATGTCTCTTTCCACTAATTGCTCGAATGCCAACTTTATGAGGAGATGTGTGGTTTCCTCTCTCCCTCTCTCTGTCTCTCTGCCTACTTTGTTATTAGCAGCGGAGTAAATGTGTGATAGGGTAATTAGCCTAATGAGTTGTGGCATTTACTATAAAGATCCTTCTGGATTCTCTGCATCTTATTAAAAAGCCAGCAAGGCTTTTGTTTTTCAGGTTGGGAATGTTCGCGGCTGATGGAAGCCGATTCAACGCAGAGATGGAAACATGCACTTAATTAAAAGAGACATCATAATAGTCCTTTTTTTTATATATGCAGTACAGAAATGTCCTTATGATGCTTAGAAACAGCTCGAGTAGAAGAGACGTGTTTACCAGAACGCTGTTTTAAGGTCACACTTTCATGAGTTTGTTTGAGTTAACTGCTTGCTTGCTCCACATGTAGGGAACTTAAGAAATCATTGATAAGCAGTAAGACAAGTCTGGTTTTCAGAAGTCCTCTCAGACAGTATTACACATACAGTATGAGCTGTATTCTACATTTCCCCTACAAACTATTCCATAAAGAATGCTCTCACCTTGATTGTCTCACAAAGATGCAATCTGTTCTGTCGATTTATTTCGTACAAGAACCAATTCATCAAACACAGTAATCTCTTCTTGGCTTAAAGAGGAATTCCGTTTTTGTTTTTGTTTTTTTTTACATGATTTATACTTACTAAAAGTTTTAGAATCTGTTCAGTAGGTCGCCTCAGCTGGCGGCTGGCACACAGCTGCAGTGGCTGCAACATAATCTTTTGGGGCAACTCCGACACTCAAAGTTCTATCCTCTAAAAGTGCTTCTTTCTGCTATTGACAGGCTGGGATTTTGTTTATTCTATGTGTCTGACAATATCACGTAAATTATTCTGACGAATTATAACTTTTTTTTTCAAATAATACAATCTTTTCTGTCACTGAAAACACAAGTCTTATTCAAGGATAGGTCTTCTTGTGATATGGAGAGGTGAGTTGTAGCAGGACAGCAGTGTTGGCAATGTGAGTCGACGTCGGAGATGAAGTTTGGAGTTTACCTTAATGGACAGCTGGCAGGAATTTATTTCAAATGTCATTACTGGATATGTAACTCAATTTTACAACCTACATAACGTAACGCCTGTAACAACTCACCTCTGGAGATTTCAGAGCAAGACGTCTCCTTGAACAAGACTTGTGTTTCTGGTAACCAAATGGATCAAAAAGGTCTATCTCTGTAGGAACTGTTTCCATTATGTTGTCAGAATAACAAGCTCAGCCTGTCAGTGACAAAAACAAACACTGTTGGTATACGCAACTTTGATGGTCATAGTTGCCTCAAAAAATTACATTGCAGCCATTGCAGCCATTTCCCGGCTGCCAGCTGAGGTGATGTGCCTGACTTATTCCAAAACTTTAAGTGAGAAAGAAATAATTTGCACGCCAAAACATGTAAGTATAGGGCCTGGGTTTAACAGTACCAGAATCATGTTCATCGTGTTTAACACAATCTATTTGCAAATGGAAGCATCAGAAAGCTATAAAGAATAATAGTGAATGTACTCTTTGTTTTGACAGTGGTGAGATCCTTTTACAAAGATGCCAGTGTTGCAGCGTAGAACCCTGTATGATGCATTTTATCATTCACTCCCATCCATAGTGGGTCTTTGCTGAACGTCTCTCTCATGCTAGTCAGCTAGGGCATTTTGCATTGAGACTGGATTTAAGGTTTTGTGAGTGTATTTGTAGTAAGGTTAACAAGCCAACACGCTGACATTCCCCGAACTCCAAGAAATAGAATTTATTCAGCCTCGGGTGTGTCTGCTTATGCGTATACTTGTTGTTAATGGGATAAAAGAAGTGAAGATTTGAAGACCTCTCGTGTCGTACACTTCAGGAGGGAGTGTGTTTAATTTGACACCTCCAAGGACGGCGTTATCCACATTGTGTTCGCCTCTGTGTTTGTCTGCCTCTGTAATGCACCATAAAGTCTGTTTATCCTCACTGACACAATGCATCAATGCATCCTCGACCACTGTGCTTTTCCAGCAGCGCAAAGACTGACGAGCTTAAAACAGGCCGTGCCTCCTCCATTTAGCAGGTCAGCGTGTGTTGGTGCTCAGCTGCTGCTGAATGCAGGAAACTGTGTCAAAGCTCAAGTAGTTTTATTGGCTGTTTCTGTCAGATACCCATTTTTATGAGTTTCCTCACTGCTTGACGTTGGATGAGAAAGGAAGTCTACAATTTTCTTTCCTTTTTTGTGTTTTATTTCGGCAACTTAGTAATCTTTTATCTTTTCGTGGCACAGAAGTGGCCTATAGCATACATAGAAGAGAAAAGAACATCATTTGCACTTCACAGCTGTCAAGTAATGCCCTCTGGAATCTATCCATTCAGCCTGAAATCTTATCTGCCTTTTCTTAGTCTCATCAATGAAAAGAACTATTGCTGGATGCAGAACATGACTGTGCCTTTTTTAAAGGTTCTTTTTTGACGTCATGTACTGATTAGTTGATTATCTTACTGAACTGTCAATGCGCATTGTTGTCTTGCCGTCCAGCCACCACAGTCCAGATGAAAGAAGACCTGAGATAGCAATGTACATACACTCATCTGAAGCACAAGAAAACCAGTTATACTGCAGCAGCAGAGGCCCTTCATTACAGCAGACTTGCATTTTCACACTGAGCCCAACAGCAGTATAATGCTGCCAATGAGTGTGATATCAGGAAGCAAAAGAGGCAAGACATATAAGACAGAAGCTTAGGCATCTGGTGCAATATATAACACTAGAGATGGACAGCAATTTCTATAAGATTCAAATGACAATACAGAACAATAACAATAATTTACTGTCCCTGTTATATGGCGGTTGATCTCGTCTTCTGCTCGGAGGATAGGGAGCTCCCAGACCTTTGTGTCTGCCTAATTTGTAATCATATTCGTTAGCTGTTTTTTATTTTTTATTCTGTTAATTTGAGTTAGCTGCTAACTGCTGCTAGCAGCTAGTAGTTTTTTAAAATCCCCTCAATGCTGGTCACACACATAACATGTTATCAAAATGTTATGTCCCTATCCCGTCCTGCAGGGTTGCAGGCTCACTCCTTCAAATGGACGTTGGTTCAGCTCTGTTACTACCTCCACTGAGTTTTGTGTTGGCATTTTCACTTTGAAGCTGACATTTTACATTGCTGGTGTTGTGGAACCTGCATATTGTCCTGCCTGCATTCCACTGACAGGTGATGTACTGTAAAAAAAACTGATCATCTCGTTACAATGCAATGTTCTGCTGGGAAACCCTGGGTCTTTGCATCCATCTGGATACCACTTGACAAACACCACCTAAGTACAGCCCCTCATAGCAATGGCGCGCCCCAATGGCAGTGGCCTACCAGCAGGAGAATGCACCCTGACACACCACAAAAACTACTCAGGACATCTTGAAGAACACAACAAAGACCCTGAAGCATTTACTGGGCCTCCAAATTCCCCAGGTCCAAATCTGATCGAGCATCTGTGGGAAGTGTGTTGGAACAAGTCTGAGGCCCCACCCCCCAATATACAGGACCCAAAGGATCAACTACAAATGTCCTGGTGCCAGACATCACAGGACACCAGAGTTCTTATGACCATGCCTTGACAGGTCAGAGCTGTTTTGGCTGCACAAGGGGAACCTGCTCAATATTAAGTAGGTGGTTTTAATGTTGTGTATATGTGCTGTGCTCTTCAGCCAGAATTCCACACAGGCAACCGTGGACCTGCATTGCTGGTTATGGTTGGGGTTGGGAGAGATGTTGTATAAACCAAAGAGTAGATGGAGCTTTTTGGTTCAGGGCACCTCAGAGAAACAAAACCCCAAGTGAAGTTCAGGATCAGACATGAGAATGAAAAGGGGAGTTTGAAAAGTAGAGACAGGGAGACAGGATTTATTCAGATAGTGCTGGGGGGGTTTTTGTGTGTGTGTGTGTGTGTGTGTGTGTGTGTGTGTGTGTGTGTGTGTGTGTGTGTGTGTGTGTGTATGTGTGTGTGTCTCTGTGTGTGTGTACAGTACGTGTATATACCGCAACCCCATCCACAACCTTACACAAGGTGTGCTTCAGACATGTAGCCTGGGGAAACTGGGGCCTTGTCGGGAGCAAACGCAGCAGGACTCCACCACAAACCGGCTTCTAATATACGGGGGTACAGCAGGCCTGATTAGGCTGGCAAACAGTGGGGAGCAAAGAGAGAGAACTCGCACACACATTCACATACCTTCAAACCCCACCCCCACCTCTTTCTGTACCCCCTTGGTGGCCTGCCAGATTATTGCAAAAGCAGGCAAACATGACTTGCTCCGTAGATGACGACGCGGCTCTGATTTGAGCTTGTTTTCATGCAAAGCGCTGCATTTGCTGGTTTGTCATTTTTTTCATGGTCTTCAGAAAACCTGGTAACTTTAATTTTGGTGGAAGAGAGTTATTTCTGAGATTTTGAGGTTGAAGATCATTCTTTGATGGAATAGTTGACTAGTTGATTTAGTAGATGTTCTGGAGGTTTAAGTGTGCAGATTTAGTAGATGGATGTGCACAGGAATAATAGATGTTCAAATGTCTATTTTTTCTGTGGTCTCTGTCCTGTGTCTCTGATATAAAGTGCAAGATTTATTTATTATCCTATTAGCTCACAGGTTTGTACAACAAATTATAGCTTGTAGTCACTTTAAGCTTCTACTGAAGCTTATAAATTATATAAATGGATTAATAATTAGTAAGTAAATGAGTAAATTATTAGAAATAAAGCTGTTCCTCATATTAAAATGCAAAGGATGAGTTCAGGAGTCTAACCTCCTGAGAAAAGAAGCTGCTCTGTAGTCTGGTGGTATGGCAGCAGATATTTCTGTATCTTTTGCCAGATGGCACCAGGGTGAACGGTGGCTGGGGTAGGTGATGTCTTTTGGTATCCTTTGGGCACTATGCAGACATCAAACTTCACTGATGTCACAGATGCTGTTGTAGATGTTTTCACCCGCTGTAGAGCCTTCCTGTTCTGGGCCATGCACAAACCATGCCAGTTTGTGATGTTTCCAGTCCGGATGCTTTCTTTTGCTCCCATGTAATATATGTTATATGAACTTGGCAATGGAATCTAACTCTAAATTTTTTTTTTTGAGAAATAAACCAATTGCTGTTAGCGAGGAGCATGACAGCTTCTCCGTGATGCTCATTCCCAGGAACCTAAAACAGTTTGCCTGCTCCACCTCATCTCCACTGATGTAGACAAGGGTGTGTGTCTTTGCCTCCTTTTGTCTAAAATCAACAATTTGCTTCATGGTTTTGCTTATGTTGAGCAGTAGATTCTTCCCTGTGCACCGCTTTGCAAGATGGTTGATTTTCTCCCCTGACATGAACTGATTTGTAATGGGACCGATGATGGTGGTGTCGTGCACATGCTTCACAGTGGAGTTTTTCTTGATGTCTGTGAGTGCAGTCAAAGGTGTGTAGGTGTAGCTGAGCACACAGCCCTGGGACACTCTGGTGTTGGGCATTGGAGTTTGAGGGAGCTACTGGCTGCTGAATCTGCATGGTAGGACAACACTATTTCCCTTTTTCCATTTTCTAGCCTCTTAAAGTCTGGCCAAAAAAATGACCAAATAAATAATGTTCCTCCTTAACAGATTAATGTGTAATTACGTACCAGTTTGCAGACAAGTGTCAGCGGCTAGTGGCTAATAAACTTAGAGTTTATTTTTAAAATAAGTTTTAATCAGGCTTTCCTCAAGTCGGACAGTGTCATAAAGCTTTTTAACTGTACAGTAATATAGTAATAGTAGTGATAGTACTAATAGTTCACTACGGCAACTATTTAACTAACTCTTTACATCCTCTTCTCCCAAGAAGTACAGGAACTTAATGTGCACATTTTGCTTCTATTGCCTTACAAAATTAAAGAGCGTGGTTAGAACCCAGCATAAGAGCTTGTTTTGTTCACAACAATTAGGTTGATGTGTTGACTGACAGTGAGATAGACCACTCTGTTAATGTGCTTGTTGGCTTGAATGTTTAGATCGAAAATTCAGTCTTGACCTATGAGAAAAATCGATACAATAATCAATACCAAAGGATTCAGCTTCAGAACACCTACACATTTGTCACTAAACTAAGCAAGTATTTAAAAGCACGCTTTACCTTTATCAAGTGTAGTGGCCTCTTATCAAACATCAATCAAGTGGCACCCCCTTTTTCCTTCTTAAGCCTCTGACTCACCTACCATAAAGCAGATGTCACTGGAGCCGCCACGTCCCTCACCTTCATGTTTAAGTCATCACTTTCCCCCGCTGGCCTCTGATTCTCCGTTTTGGGCTTTTCGTTGGTGACCCAGCACGACGCAGTGCTAGAGGGTGGGGACCGTGCTGACTCCACTCACTGGCCGTCCTGTAAATCGCTCTTTTATGGCCCTTGTAATGATCCCCCAGCCGGCAATCTCCACTCCGTCGCACTGCAGATAGAACCTGCTGCTTCTGGCAGCCGACATGGGGGGGGGGGGGCCCTCATGATAGTTGCAGGAGGTAGTGGGAAACTGGAAAACACACATTGTGTGACCATGTACCAACCCACACACACACACTAGCAGTCACATGCGGCTATGTTCACGTTCATAAAAATGCATGCCTTTTCACACCCCATCTACCTTAATCCTGACTTCCTGTGTAAAGGTCATAGAAAGCGCCGAAGGGTAGTGTTTTTACCTTGCTCCAAGTTGGCCAGGTCCAACTGTGCGTATGGTAATGGTATGCCGTCAAGGATAGATGTTTTCTCATGCAAACGCTGATTGCCTTGATAGCCTTAGCATTTTACATCATTTATTCCAAAATCTGGCTGTTAGCCGCAGAGCACCAATGACAGGATGAGCTTACAATGAGCATCAACACTAAAGCAATTCTAAAAATAATAATAATGATATTCAACATATTACAGTAAATTCAAAAGATGTTTGTTCCTGGCTACATATCTTGGCTACAATATCTCCTCCTCGGGCACTGGACTTTTCCCCCTGATTTTAACATGATGTAAAAGTTGTTAATGCGATAATGACAAGTGTTTTCTTGTTACCACAAGATGATTTTGTGAATTAACTAGAAAGTTAGTGAGATAGAATGATGTGATGTTATGACAAGAAATGTTTCTTATCAAAGGGAGACTTATTTGGTATGTAGTAATAACGAGAAAATAAGGGAATAATAACATGAAAAGTTATTTGTTATACCATGAAGTGATCTTGTTAAAACAATACATTTATTATAAGAAGAAACAGAATAAATATGTTGTTGAAACGCAGCAATATGATGCATGATAATAATTTCCGAACGTAATATCTTATTTAGAAATATGCTATGCAAACACATATACATGTGGGTCAAAGAATATAATACATCTTCTAATGAAAAAGGTGCCTGTCTCTTAAATGTTGTGTGAGGCAACAGTTTGATGCACAGGAGATCACCGCCTTCATGACACAGTTTTTTTGATGAGACATTTTCTTTCTGGGACATGTAAGCATTCTGTAATGATAGGTATTATCACCTTTAATTGTGTATTTGCTTTGTTTTTAGCTTGGCTATTGAAGGTTTTTTTTTTTTTTTCTGTCATGCTCACACAGTAGTCTATATATTTACCAGCCAATTAAAGTGTTATGTACTGTGTAGCTCTACCCACAATGCCCTGGGGTCCTTAGACCCTTCGGTACCACATCTCCTTGACAGCAGGTATCTGTGAATAGATGTGTTAGTGTGTGATGCTCACAATCGACTCACGACTCAAACAATGTGTCATTTTGTTGATACTATGGTGGGTTGACGTGTCGTGTTCTCTTTTCTTTATAGACATTAACACCACTAGTAAAAAAAAAAAGTTAAATGTTCTCACCCTAAAATTAACCACTTTCTATAATGAAATAACACAAAAAACAAAGACTGAATGCGAGAATAAATAACTTGTTAAGACACCATCTGCAATGTTGACAGTCACCCTGTTTGCTCTCAGTTATAGCCCCCCCTTCCTCACCCCCACCCAGATTCCTCCCCACCCCACCACAGGCAGACATTAAACAGACAAGGCAGAGGATCTCCGCTCTGCACGTGACCCTCCTGTTTAGTATTCCTCCCACGTCTGGCTGAGGGAGCGACATTAAATTGGGATCAGGCAGATTAGAGTATAATATAGACGACTATTAAAGGCTGCAAATGAGAGCCATGGGTTAGAGCCTGAGCAGAGGACCCAGTCTACCTCCATGTCAGAGCAGCCCCCTGCAATACATACTCGTTGCGCACATACATAGACACACATGCAGCAGCACAACAACAACACAATACAAATGTGACATTAAGTGGATCATTGTTAAGCAAACAGTTATCATTAAGCGCAAATATCAATTCTACAGTACATACATTTATTTTATTCAATTTATTTAAAGGAGCAATTTGTAAGATATGTCCAGAATGTTGGTCTAAAACATTCAACACATTATCCACAGAGTCTAAAGAAACAACAGTGTTGACACAATGTCGAAGAAGACATCTATATACTATGTTACAGTGATGCCTCCTGAAGTTAGCATGCTAACCAGCTAGCCCTGGCATGTCCTATCTTGTAATACCACTGTGTACTCAAAGATGTGACAGTTTGATTACCCCTGAAATTTCAGCTGGGAGATGATAAAGCAGCAATTCTAATAAGTAAGCAAAATAAACAAATAAAAATGAGAAAAGGAAATATTTTTACACTTTTTATTCCTTATTAAACATGTCCTAGGTTGGTCTCAGAGGCTTTGTTCAGTCCTAGTCCAGTGTCCCATCATGTTCACTGGGAGGTGGCTGAGCCTGGTGGAGCAGAGGCCTGTTGACCATGGTGACTTCCCCTGTTAGAGGTTGTGGCGCGGACGGATCCGTCCTGTCAGCTTAGAGGCTCACTCAACTCTACAGCTAACTGAGCTACTTGCTAATGGCACCTAGTTACTGCAGCCAAAGAGATTTACAGCAAAGAAGAAAGTATACAGAGCAGCCGATAGCTGTTATGCTGCCCTCCACAGTTTAAGGGTTACCTTTGAATTATGGCTATTACTTACAAGGACACCTTTAGCCTTAATTGATCCGGAGTTTATAGGTTAATATTCTGCTCCTGTTTTCATTCACACTGACTTGCTACAAACAAACTCCTCTGACTGACAGGCAGTCAAGGAGCAATATACTGGGCTTCGTTTTTATCTATCTTCTCTGGTGTCATGAATAGCACACCAAGAGATGACTGGCTGTAAAAAATAATAATCGAGACAGCAATTGGACCTCCTATATCATAAATAGTGACAAACAGGGATATACTATAGATGTTTTAAGAGAACACGGGGGGTTTCACTCACTTTAATTGGGGAACTGGTATAACAACAACACAACATGGGTTTCACTTCTAATGCATCAGGGAATATTGCAATGATGAGGCACATATGTTTTACCAAAGTTACCAAATAATCTTGAAAGGTTGACGATATGTAAATAGTTGACATTCACTAGATAGATTTAATAGTTTTCATGCTGAGTCAAGTGCTGTGGTTGTTCTATTCTCACCACAAGGAAAACACATTGTTGGAGTCTGCTTGGAAGTAGACCCTCTTTTCAAGGGGGTCTCAGTTTGGTTGTTTATTCCTGAACAGAGTTTGATTGACAGCTTTCCCACTAGCTTAAACAAACTGAAAGAAAATAAAAATCAGGCTGAGCTCATTCGAACCAAAAGCAAAGAGGTTAATTGGGCACCCATATTATTGCAATTGTCTCAGGGGTGAAAAAATCTCCACAAAAGTTCATTCTACATATTCAAAAACTTGAATCTGCTGTAAGCTTTGCCTTGTTGATGAAGGTTATCAGTCATCCAGGTCATGGTAATTCTAAGTGCTGTATCGTAGGCAACTGGACTTGATTCAGCTTCTTAAAGATGTTTCACCTCTCATCCAACAGGCTTCTTCAGTTCTAACTAACTGGAGGGCAGTTGCAGGCTCTTAAACTGTGTGGGAGTGCCCTTACAGAGTTGTTTAGGACATGTGTGAGCTCTGAGTTTCAGGGTCATTAAGGGCCACTTGTGGGTCGTAGACCCAACCAGTCTTCATGTGGGTTCCTATGGCTAGGTGATCCCAGGAGTTAATGGTTGTTAAGCTGTCTGGGGAGGGAACTCATTACAGCATTGTAGGTGGGTGATAAGTAATTCAAAGATGGCTGTTCCAATTTGACATAGATGGACTATTTCTACAGAAAGCCATCTGTCTTCTCTGGCCAAGATGTTTACATTGTTGTCCTCAATTAAATGATTTTTCTCCTTCAGATGTAAGTGGACAGCAGAGTCTTGACCTGAGGAGTTGGCCCTCCTGTGTTGTGCCTTTCGTTTACAGCTTAACAACCATTCACACCTGGCCTCACCTATCCCTAACAGCCCACATGAAGGTGGGTTGGGTCAATGACCCACAAGTGGCCCTAATGACTCTGAGCTCACATATGTCCTTAACTCTGAAAGGACACTCCCACACACAATTTAAAAGCCTGCAACTCCAATCCAGTTAGTTAGAACTGAAGAAGCCTCTTGGATGAGCGGTGAAATGGTCTTCTTCTTGTAAACCATGTACAGCTAAAGCCACTGGATAGGGAAATGATAAAATATGCCACTAGTAAGCAGCTTATACAGGGCTTATATGAAATATTGCCCAGAGACCTTATCATAATGCATTTGACAGGGGCATATTTTAAAAATTTTTCCGGGGTTTCCTTTAAGTCAAACGTAACACACAGGACAATGAACTCTGCCTATTCCATCAACTCACGCAAAGTCTGGATCGGTTATGGGAAGAGCAGGAATCACCAAAATAAAGTGTAGCAAAAATATTCATCTTAGCCAAATGTTTTAATTCTCAATCAGTTTCTCAGATTTTATTGCATTGGAGTTTTCTTTCTCCCTGACCATTATGACAGCAGCTTTCTTCCAAGTGGAAATGCTCAATAATTTAGCATGTACTGCATACAGCAGTGCAGTATGGCCCATTGCACAGTGAATCTGGGGGATCTTGTGTGAGTGACATTCCCTGTGAAAGGCAGATGGTAACAATGTAGGTGACACTGAGAAGCCTTGTGCTGTCACTGGACCATATCCTATCCTCTTAAAGATCTTTTTTTGATCTCTAGCTGAACCTTGTCCATATGTTCAGCATGTCCTTTAGGGAATGTCATGGAGCTGCCACGCTATTAAGAATACAGCGAGGGAGGGAGAGGGCTTTTGGAGAGGAGCTCGTATTATGGCTTGAATTCTTCTATTGGATTTTTCCATTTAGTGACTCTA
The DNA here is from genome assembly GCF_900880675.1 of Sparus aurata. Lineage (NCBI taxonomy): Eukaryota > Metazoa > Chordata > Actinopteri > Spariformes > Sparidae > Sparus > Sparus aurata. Next base: position 18,867,236 of record NC_044199.1, read on the forward strand.
TTAAGAGTCCATTAAAGTGTCTTCGGTACAGAGACCATAGACAAAGTACTTCATGAGCAGCATGGACATGCACCCAGGGCCCTGTAGACAAGGGGGATCCTGAGCAATCCTGATTTCTTCAAAGTGGGTGGAAATATGTATGAAAGAAATCTGGGTAACTTGGCTTGGGGGCTGGATGGATGCCGGTTCACCTCATTGCACTGCTAATGTGCCCTTGAGCAAGGCATAGAACCCCTAACTGTGGTAACAAATGGTTTAAAAACATTGTATTCTTTTTGAACATGAAAATAACATACATTCACCATTTCTTAATAATGGTTATTATGAAGTGTTACCACAAGCTGTTTATAAGAGAGCAGCCTTACATGTTAAAGTAAAAATGTCATATAGTCATAGTGCTCATATGGGGTTAATTTTTAACATAAGCAATTAATTTGCTTGCTGAGTGGAAATAATGTCAAGTGTCAAAAGAGAGAATCTTGTGTGTTGGCAAAGTGTAAACTTAAAAACTGACAAAGATCCTCTGACAGAAGAATCGGACAGTATTATAACTGAGAGAGCAGACAGGTGGAGGCGGAGAATAAGCGCAGGATCCCCGCACTCAAGCGGCAGTGTGAATGGGGCTACGTAAATCACTCTGATTTGGACAAATATTCCTCTGAATAACTGATCATCAGACCTGATGGACCACAAGTGAAAGTCCTGGCAATCCACTAGAGGACAGCGCGTAAGCGTGACAGTTCTACCATAATACAGTCAAAAGTTACACACGTGCTCAAAGCTAAAGTTTTGAGCAAAAGACAAAACAATATAAGGAGCCTGAAATTCCACTGTGGTGAGTAGGTCAGGGTTTTCACCCAGGTGACCAGGGTCAAGTCCTGCATGAAGCTAATAATCAATCGTGACCCTCTTCAAGGAACAAGTTGTTTGAAATGAAACCGTGATCCTTCCCAAACCAATCAAGTAGTTTTGGTGGCTTTATTTTGAAAGAGTAAATGGCTGTTGCATGTTTTTTATTGCTTACTTGACAATGGAATTAATCCATATTGTTTTTACTGCCATGTGAGGCCAAATGCGACTATACTGGCGTGTAAGGACAAAGAGTGTTCATAAAGAGTGTATCTGACACTCACTGTGAATCAGAATGCTACTTTGTTGATGCAAGGGCGACTGCGGCTCAGGGGTAGAGCCAGTGTCTTGTAATCTGAAAGTTGCTGGTTCAATTCCCCTGGTCTATGTCAACATGTCCTTGGGCAAGATTGTTAATCCAAACTGCTCCTGATGTGCAGCCACCCCCATCTGTATACGAATCTCTGCATGTATGAATTATTATAAGTAACTTTGGACAAAGGTTAAATGCCCTAAAAGTAAATCCATGACCTCAATCTGTATTATTTACACATATACATACTGTTCTTTCATGGTTGGTAGTAGGCAATATTTTATTCATAAATAGTTTCTGTTTTAATTCTTAAAGATTACTAATGTAAATTGATCATTGGTATGTATAAATGTGATTAAAACATTGTACTTAATCAGGCGAGTTGCATCACAATACATGGTGTGTGTTTGTTGCTTCGTCTTGTCCTGTTAAGGCCCATTCAGACCAACTCATCCTCATACCTAAACTAAACATTAGAAATAATGGGTTCCTGAGAACAGTATTGCCATTGACATGTGTGTCTGAGAGGGCCATTTAGGTGGGCCAGTGTGTATGCAGAGGGCCCTTTGCATATTTTTGTCCACAGCCCATGGTCATGGTATTATAATCTGACAAGTATGGAAACATTTGCAATTTGTCTTCACCTATGATGGAAAGGGAATGATGCAAAATAAATTGCCAATTTATTTTTCTACTTTCAGGTAAAAATCAATTGTAAAACTGGCACTATGTTGCATTTATGGGTCTATTTGACAAAGGTTACTGGTCAAACAATGTGAATGTCAAATCACTTAAAGACAGTCTTAAGGTGTTTAATAGTAACAATTTCCACATAAACATAAATGGCAGACATAAGACCTTTGGGGTTGCCCTTTAAAATCTTAAAATCAAGGAACAAGTGTTCTCTTGGCCTGACATTTTGCTGTGTTCCACATGCACAATCCCAAAAAAAAGATGGCTTGTTATGTCCGCATGCCCACCTTTGACTGGTTATGTTCACATGCATTCTCTGGAGTGGAGGAAAGGTTTTCTGGGAAATGTATGAAATCACCAAATTCCCCAAACTCCTGAAGTGCATTAATGAATTTCTTGCAGAACTCTAGAAGTGCAGTGAAATGAGGATTTTCAAAGCTCCAATTCAGGCTTGATGCCTCAACATTTACGATCAGTATACGACCAGTGATATAGACTAAAATTAGGATCAAAATCAAACAAAAGACAAACTGATCCATACTGCCCCTCTCTCTCTCTTCCTCCTCAGACATCCATTGTTCCCCCTGCTGGCATTGTTGTTTGAGAAATGTGAGCAGGCCACACAGGGATCTGAATGCATCACGTCAGCCAGCTTTGATGTGGACATTGAAAACTTTGTGCATCAGCAGGAGCGAGAACACAAGCCATTCTTCAGTGAAGATCCAGAGCTGGACAACTTGGTGAGCAAAGTGCTGTTATGTAATTATGAACACAACATGGACCTCAATTTCAAGAAGTGGTTGCATTGTGGTGCCTCTTCGATTATGTTTTAACCAATGCTGCAATATTAGTTGGTTAGTTTAGAGAACCTGCTCAATTAAATTCAAGACCAAAGCTGTAGAAATGGCTGTTTGTCAGTTTGCAGTGCATGCCATCATTACTACTCCTAATCATTCCCTCCTCTTTCATGTAAACTTCCTCATCCTCCCCCTGCACTTCCCATCACACAACAGCTAACAGTAATTGCAAATTAAGAGGAGGAGGATGCTGATCATGTTCACTGAGAAAAGCGGGGGAGGAGTTGAAGCCAGACAGAGACAAAGACAGAGACAAGATAAAAAAAAGTGCACTCTTGCCATTACAGTACTTCGGACGGCAGGCTGACAAGTGCTGAACAGTCAATTAACCCTGCATCTGTGTGTTTTATGAGGCACTGGGTGTGGGCATTCCTCCCAGAGGGCACTAACTCTTCCACAAGGCAGTAATGTTACACTGGGCCTGACTGCCTGCGATGGGCAGAGAGTTACTGGTCCCTTGATTAAGTGAGCGCAGTTTAATTAGCTGATTTATCTCCTCCTTGGCCAAGCACTTTTCTGTCCATTCTGTTGACCTTGAGTTGTGACTTTGAGGGAGTGCATTCCACTGTGCCACGGAGTGGTGAAAAGCTAGGCTGATGGTCAGATAACTGCTGACATGAAGAAAATGTGGATACTGTTCATTAACTTAAAGTTTTGAATCTTTTCCATAGTTTCAAACAAACAAGGCAAATATTAAAAATGGAAGATACCTGTGCACAACAGTCCTTCTCTTCTGGGAGCAGCCGGTACAGGGCAAACCGCGATGGATTAAAAAATCTATATATTCAAGTGCACACCAGGATATGATTGAGACTACTTTATATACAATTACAGGAGAAAAACGAGTGAACTACGCTTTTTGCATGTTGCTTCATCAGATTCGCTCTGAGCATCATCTGTGTGTTTTATGAGCCACTGGGGGCTCTCTGTGTGAATCTGATGAAGCAATATGTGAAACATGTAGTTTGCTCCTTGTTGTTTTTATGTATTGTTACTGAGAGCCCCCAGCTGCATGTCGAAGTGTCCTTGAGCAAGAGACTGAACCCCAAATTGCTCCTGGTGAGCAGTTGGCATTTGCATGGCAGCCTCTGCCATCAGTGTATGAATGTGTGTGTGTGAATGGGTGAATGTGACAAGTGTCGTACAGCGCTTTGAGCGGTCATCCGACTGGAAAAAAACGCTAGAGAAAAGCAAGTCCATTTACCATTGCCCTATGTCCTCCTCTCCTTTGGTCCCATATTGTCCTCTCCTCTCTGGCTATCTATTTTCCTCTCCTTTGCTCTGCTATCTTCTTGCCTCCATTCCAGGTCTCTCCTTCTAACCTCTGTTCTCCAGTCATCTCCTTTTCTCTCTTCTCACTTGTTCGGCTCTCCTCTCCCAGCCCAGTCTCCAGAAAGAAATGCTGGCACAATGTTTCTGTAAACAACTGATTTTTTCACATTCGTATGTGTCTTTTTGGATTTGACAACATTTGAACAAATCACAAAAATATTCATATTATTAAGGAAAATAGATTTTATTCGGCACCTTTCTTCAAGCTCTGTGGATGTTTATTTAAAAAAAAAATGTTATCAATATGGCCTTTAAGATGCAAAGTGTCGGTAGACACTTGTTTTTGCAATAATTTATGTTATTTGAAAATGTCTGACCCTAGCAATAATTCCGTTGTAGTGTGGGGAGATGTCCTTCTACAGCTTCAGGGGCATCATTCTGTAAATCCCGCCCTGACGCTAACCTCATCAGCCCTAAACTGTAAGAGTTCATTTAGGTCACGTTTCAGTGGAAATCTTTAATGCCCCTTGACGGTCTGTCTTGTAGTCTTTGTTTGCCCCGGACAGCGTTGTAGGAAATATACTGAAATTCGAAACTCAAATATTTTAATGTCTGTACTCCCCCTTGTTTCAAAGCACATGATTTGGCTGCTAAATAATTAGTCTTTAATAAGTTAAACACTTCAAATAACAACATGGAGCGTCCAATGATTGGTTAACATTTTTTAGTTTGTCTGTGTTTTTATGTTTAGCAGGTTAACTGAAAATAAGTTTCTCATTCATTACTGAGTTGAGCTCAAGATGAAAAGCCTACCTCATATTCCTGCTGCACTGACAGTAGGCTTACAAAATATCTAGAGTTTCAGTTTTACCTTTTATAAAACTTGTTATGGGATAGATATTTATTCTTAACATTAAGGAACAACATCTTTGAAAACATTTAAGCTGAAGGCTACACTTTCTAACTTTTTAGAGCTTTCAAAGGCAAAGTCTTCTTCAGTGACAGTGACACTGAAGAAGACCTTGGGATGCTGTCTAACGCTCTTAAAAGGTTATAAATGCACATTTGAATTTAGATTATTTGATCTTTGTGGGGAACAAAATCCAACATGTCAATCTTGCTAAAGCAGCGTATACACTGTACGATTTTAGAAATATTGTCATTAATTTCAACTCATACTGCATGAGTAAATCACCTGCGATTTAAAGCCAGAGCTTGTGATTTTTGTGCTCACACTGTATGGTCCAATCATCAAGCCATGACCTGAGAGCTCACACTGTACGATTAAAAAAATGGCCTGTTAGCCCCTGCGGACCATCCTGGCTATTGACAATTGTCAATAAAGATTAGTTGGAAAGCTCAGAGGCAGGTAGAAGCGTGCTGCCTTGATAATCTGTGCAATCCTGTGTGCCCCTTGTTCGTATCGAGAGGCACACTTCCTTGTGATAGGAGGAGGAGGAAACATCAAGGAGGCACCCTTGCTGTTGCCAAAGCTCAACCAACCTGGCCTTCATGTTATCTGTCCATCGTCGTGTTGCCATGGCGTTTTCAGATGCTCTGTTTGCCACTTTGCATAGGTGCAAAAAAGGCACTGGTGTTGGGTAATCAACTCGTAGCTCTGCTTTAAATTTGCGAGAGTCTGCATCAGCAGACCAAAATTTCTGACATGTCAGAAATTCATCCAACAGACAGACGGCTGTTAGGGAGCAGATGATTGGTCCTCCCTCCATTCGTGCCTCTTGAAACGATCATTTGCCATATACACTGCATGGCAAATGACGCCAAACAAGGCTGAAATTCATACTCTTAAATGAGTTGTGCAGATCAAACATTGGGTCAGAGACTGGCTAAAGTCACACAGTGGCTTAAGTCACCTATAATAAAGATTCCATTCTGCAGTAGAGAAAAGGGAAAGGTTTACGTATGCGACTGTGTGGTAGAAACCATTATTACTGTTGATTATTTTGTCCATTATTTACTCGATTAATCAATTTGTCATGTGGTTTTTTACAATGTCAGAAAGATGTCGATCAGTGTTTCCCAAGGCCTAAGATGACATACTCAAATGTATAGTTTTGTCCTTAACCCAGTGATATTCAGTGTACTGTCAGAGAGGAAGCAACCAGAAAACATTCACATTTAAGAATCAGATCAGTCTTTCTCTCAAAAAGCGACGAATTGATCTTCAAAACAGTTAGTAATTAATTAAACTGTTGACGTCTAATCAATAAATTGATTTAATGTTGCAAAAAGATCCTTTTTCATGTACATTTAGCATTACCCTGCTGGTGAAGCTCTTTTAAAGAAATGTTCTGAACAGACAAAACCATAAACTAGACATAACATCTATTCAACCTCACTGTCATGTTACGTTGAAAAGAATTTGTTTTATTTGTTTAAATCTTGTAGCTCACGAAGCCCCTACAGACAGACAGTGAAGAAGCATCAAGTATGACTTCTCAGAATTGCAGATTAGCAGCTCAATGATTTCAGGCTTTGGGAGAGTGAAGGATGAAAGGATTACAGCCCCCCTGTATACTTTCACTCTGTATGCGTTTGTGGAATAACCATTAAAATTGAATGTCACTCCCTGCTCATCAATAAAAGAAATCGCTGCATGCCCCCACCTCTCATCACATCTCACCCTTTAAAAATCAGACCGTAAACACCTCATCTGACCTGTTTTGACTCCAACGGTGAGTTTATCAGCGTGCAATTAATGTGGCCAGACGTCCAGTGCTGATGTGGGTGACCATCTGTGCATCTGTATACTTCACACCTCTTACTTCAACTTTAGTGAATAACCATTTACAAGTTGGCCAAATATTTATGTTTGCTAGACTTTATCTGTTAAAAAAAAAATCATCATAATGGTGTCCTCTCCAGTCTTGGTCTCCAATTCAGCGGTAGAGATTTTGAAGGAGGCTCTGTAACTTTTGGCGACTTGAATGCTGACAGGAAGATGGCTGCGTGTTCTTCTTCATGATACACATGACACGTACAAATTTTAACGTATCCGTGACTGTAAGACATGTTAAATGCAAACATTCAGTCTGTTAACTGGGCTGCCGCATACCTTAGTCCGATCGCTCAAAACACAACAATGACAATGACACACGTGTGCAATGTCCCATGTCGAAATGTACTGTTTTAACTGGAGGACTATACAACATGTGTCATTAGGCAGCGAATCTCCAGCATCATTAGATTTTGCTACATGCTTATTGACTCACGAACGCTGATGAGATTTACTTCTCAGAATTTGAAATTTGGTACCGAATGACGAGGATTGTTGGTACTCAACTGGTAAGTCATAAAAGGCAAAGTGCATTTTTATTTATATAGCACCAATCCACAACAACAGTCAATTAGAGCAGGTTAGACCATACTCTTCAATTTACTAATTTACAGAGAGCCAACAGTTCCCCTTCATGAGCAAGCATGTGTCTACAATGGGGAGAAAAACTGCTTGCACTGAAGCAATTTAGTTGACGCCATAAAAGTTTCGGTGCTCAGCCTAAACTCATCCATACATAATTTAGTGCAATTTTTTTTTAGCTCACTTTATGCTATTTAGTACATTTTTTAAAAATCATTAGGAAATCATATGAGTAATCCTTGATCCCCTTAAATTCCATAACATTTCAATAAAACTATTATTGAATGGTAAATTAATCTTGATAATCAATGAGGGGACTCAAAAAGGTGATGTGTTTATGTTTTGTCTCTCTGTTTTCCCCAGATGGTAAAGGCTATTCAGGTGCTTCGTATCCACCTGTTGGAGTTAGAGAAGGTCAATGAGCTCTGTAAAGATTTCTGCAACCGTTACATCACCTGCCTCAAGACCAAGATGCACAGCGACAACCTCCTCCGTAACGACCTTGGAGGACCCTATTCTCCATCGCACACTAGTCTCAACATGCAGCAGGTCAGTCCAGAACTTTGTCAGGATCTTAGGATTCTTTGATAATATCCCTGTCTGAGCAGCAGTCACACATTCATCATTTGTCACCAGGCAGAGTTTGCTGTTGGGAGTGTCTCAGTTACAAAAACAGTAGAGCTACCTCTTTAAATTTGCTCACTAGTGTCTCTCTGTGATCCCCCAGGAACTAATTCAGACCTCCTCTCCATCCATGACCTCTGTCTCCAGCTCTGTTAACCCTTCAGGGATTGTGGTGCCTGCCGGGGGTCTGCAACAGGGCAATGTCGCCATGACTACAATCAACTCTCAAGTGGTGTCAGGTGAGCATGTGACTCTAAACACAAAGATTTAAACTCGAGGACTGACACATACACAAACAGAATTTATTCATTTTGGATTGTATTAGTTTTCTACTTGCATGGCATCATAGTAAAATCTCCTAATAAAAGACAAGCAGTTTGATTTCACCACGACTTTGGAAGCTTTTTTATGATATTAAAATTTTTACCTTTACAATGCACCATTTCTGCACCTGTCCGATATTATTAGCAACTAGGAATACATTATGTATACAATTGCTGAACCCCTCATTTTTGTACAGTCTTATACAGTCTTCTGCAGTCTGAACTTATGCAGTATTTGACTCTTGACTTTGTTTTTTTGATCACAATCTCTCCAACTGAGGCCAAAAGAAAATCATATTCAGTTCTTTGATTTCGAATAAAAAGAACTCAATGCTTTTATCTTTTCTAGTTCAGACTACTGCAATCCACATTGTTCAGGTGTAACCTTCTCCAGCATATCCAATATGTTGCTGCTTGGCTGAAATATTACAGAAATATATTTGAATTCAAATGTATTCAGTGTAATATTTTTCATAATTTGTTCAATTCATCTCACCTGCCTTGTTCCCTCATTGTTTGTTCCCTCCCTCATTTTACAATTTGGTCTGTTTTGCTTTGTTGTTTTAACTGTAAAACACTCTTTGAAAAAAGTGTGATATAAATAAAGGCTATTATAATTCATATTCTCCAGAAGACTGTTGCAATGAAATGACATTCGACACATAAAATGCTGCTGTCTAAACAGATTAAAACAAGCTGTCGTAAATGTAAATGCAAACTTTTACTTGAGGCATGTGGCATTTAAAGTAGTTTACTACTACAGTATGTCACGTCAACATCAGTAATCCACACTTGCAAATTTATATATACATACAATGAAGAATATTTAGTATGGTGAGCATGTTTTTAAAAATTTTATCTTTGCAGAGCACATGCAGCATACACCATTCTACAGTATGTAACATTTAACCGCTTTTATTTCAACGTTCTCTTTCTATATACGTCTGACTGAGTTTTGTGTATATGTATATCAGAGAGCCATGATAGCCTCCTTCACAGGGTGCTTGGCTGATTTTATAATGTCAAGCCTGTACAGTGAAATGTTAATCCTGCCCTCTGGAAATCCCTTTTAACCCAAAATAAATCAATGTGTCTGCCTTTGATCACTACACACTGAAGAGCTCAAACAGACTGTGATGAGAGTATCTTGATCAGGACTAATTAAGCCTGCAGCAAAAACTCACTCCCTTCTTCTTTTTATTCCGGGGTTAAAGGACGTTAATGCACCTTGAATCTATCATTTTGTCTCTTGTTTGCTGTGTTTTTGTTTGCGGGGCTGACTTGAAGTTAATAAGGCTCTGGTGGTAGTGTGGATGTGGCTGCCAGTAGCTGCTGAAGCCACTTGATACTCATGACGCCAAATTATCCCCTCAGGTGGGACCCTGTACCAGCCGGTTGCCATGGTGACATCGCAAGGGCAAGTGTTAACGCAGGCGCTGCCGCCGGGAACCATTCAGATCCAGAACTCACAGGTAAAAGAGTCCGACTGCCGGATGATTTGGCGGACACATTTGCTCTCCGTCTCTGCCCTCACCACCAGCTCTCGAATTTGTTATTATTAAAAGCACCTCCTTACATCTCATAGAAACCCCCCTGAGCTCTGTCTGAACACAGGCCTCCTGCTGATAGACAAAATGGAAATTCTCATGAACTTCAGGGCGTTTATATGATCCTGTCAGGCTTGACTGCCAATTAAAGTCATGTAAGGCCATGCACTTAAGACTAAGTTCACACCGAAGATCAAATATTTTTGACGATGTGATTTACACAGATGCATGAAATAAAAATGAAAGTTAATGCGCACCATTCTCACTCATAGTCACGCGACCCTTTGACACCTACATAAAGCACACAATGTTTTATGCTTTTCCATGAAAGGCTTTAAGAACAGTCAAACCCACATGGATGCTTGGATTTGTTTGTTTTTTTTCATACACAAAGACACATTTAAGGTTTTAATATTACTTTTCCATTACACAAGGTTGCTGCAGTTGTTTTAGGATATATGGGACACACTGTACTCCTCCCTCCATACTTGTTATGGATAGATACAGTTAAAATAAACAATAACACATTTAACTGAATACTACATCATACGAAGGAAGACATCGTAAATTTGTGTGGATATCATGATATCATATAAATACTGTGATATGTGATTTTGTTACCCAGTCCTAACATTTGTGAGGGGCTTTTGAAGATATTTTTTAGTTATTGAGGTAGATATTAGATTTTGCAATATGGCCTAAAAATGTAATATCATTTTAAGACCATACTACCCAGCCGTGTGTTTGTAGTTTCAGAAAGTGTGCATTCAAACAATAAAAAAACGGGGGGAGAAAAAAAATGATAATAATAAATTTTTTTAAAACATATATATATTTTTACCAGTGCCATTACTACTATTATTTCGAAATATTATAGAAGTTCACAGTAACATAACGTCATTAGAGCTGGTATGTAGGGATTCGAGTCATTATGAGTCACTCACTAAATTGAACCGGGTTGTGCGAGTCACTTGAGTCACTTGAGTCACTTCAGTCAGTATTGCCTAATCACCATGGAAACTCAGTCCTAGCCCATTGTCTCTTAACCACTAATGTAGTAAAAAAACACAACGCAATAAAACATGATATACATGGTTGGAAAAATAAGAGATACTAACATAAAATAAAATAAAACAAAATAAAACAAATAAATAATAGAGAACTGAGGTAGGAACGGTTTAAATGGACGAAGTTTCCAAATAGAGATGATAATAGCCTGCTTACAATATACTACTTAATATTTTTATATAATATATATATATATATTTTTTTTGGCCTGTTATGGCTTTATTGATAGAACAGCTGAAGATATGACAGGAAACAGGGAGAGAGAGAGGGGGAGTGACATGCAGCAAAGGGACCCAGGCCGGGAGTTGAACCCGGGTCCGCTGCAGAGCCTCGGCACATGGGACGTGCGCTCTACCCACTGAGCTAAACGGCGCCCTTATATAATATGTATGAATTGTTTTATTTTGCAAAGATCAATCTACCTAATTTCATTTATTATGCTACATCTATACACCAAGCCTACAGTAGCCTAGGCTACCTGCAGAACATTGTCTTTGTTATTTCAGATCCTCAAATAACACAATATTCTGCAGTTAGCCTACAACAGAAGCTATTCTTCCACTTCTGAAATTCAGAAGTGGGAGAACTAGAATTGCTACGAGCTACGAGCTTGCTACGAGTGTTTCCCGCATTGGCTTGCGGGCTAGCTTGCGAGCTTCGGTCAATTCATAGCTTGCGAGCCGCAATGCCGGAAACGCAGCCGACTCGTAGCTTGCGAGTCGCAATGCTGGAAACTCCTGTGAGCCACAGGCTTGCGAGCTAGTGCTACGACGAGTCGGCTGTGTTTCCGGCATCGAGGCTCGCAAGGTAGCCCGCAAGCTGATGAGGGAAACACTCGTAGCTAGTAGCCGTAGCTTGTAGCTCGTAGCTAGTAACTTCCCCGGGGCTAGTGGGCTACACGCTTGCTATGTATACGGCTCTGCGCAACGCTATTTATCATTTTAGATTTGATCATAGTAGGACTCAAGTGACTTGAGTTAATGATACTAGAGATTCGCGACTCACGGGTTATTTTAATGAACCGGGTTAAAGATCTGGATGAGTCAAGGTTCATACACCTCTAAACGTCATAGCAAAGACTATTAAAAAACGGAGAGGCCTTTTTTCTGGGTTCTGGCTCGGTGCACTGTACCTGTCCTCTGTGAGATGGGCGGGTCGAGAGGTGAGCTGCCTGAATCTGACCGGACCGAGACCCCAAGACCAAGAGAGAGATTTACTTATTTATACTGTAGCGGAACCACAAGGTCCAAAAGACTGAAACCATCCGGCGCCCAGTGAAGGAACATAAGAAAAGAAGAGGAAGAAAAATGCGAAGAAGATACAGGTACAGTAACGTCAATGTGATGAAGTGAATGAAATTAATAGTTTAATGATCGTAGTTACCGTTGTTGGAGCAGAGCGTTAGCTTGCTAGCTTACTTCGGACAATAGCAGCATTGTTTAATAATCAATAAATAGCTGAGTCGACGTGTGTTAATGTTACTCCACCTTAAATTCATTAGGGACATTTGGAAAGTTAAAGTGAAACTCTCGCCAAAAAGCAACTGAGGCTTTATTTGGGATTGAATATGAGTCAAACCTTCGTGTAAAAGCATAATTACGATGAAAGAGGCACTTTTAAGATTTACCGTAGTTTCGGTTTTGGGCACATTAATTTTGAACGCGAGAGCTAGGGGCATGACACGCTAGCATCAAAATCGCTATTTTTAGAACACTAAGAAGGCTCGACACAACATGAAACTTTGCTCGTAGCATCACCAGGGTCTCTACTCATGAACACGAACATTGAGAACATTGTTTGTGTACACAGAGTTTATGAAAAAGAAGGTTTTTGAACTACTCACGTTAGCTGCTGCACCTCCTGCATATCGCCGTCATGCCAGACAAAAAATGTCGATCCCTGAGTGCGACCTGACAGGCACGCTTGAGGAGCGGTTCACCATTACTCTCCTGCCTGTCAGGTCGCACTCGGGGATCAACACTTTTTGCCTGCCATGACGGCGACGCGCAGGAGGTGCACAAACAATGTTCTCAATGTTCGTGTTCATGAGTAGAGACCCTGGTGATGCTACGAGCAAAGTTTCATGTTGTGTCGAGCCTTCTTAGTGTTCTAAAAATAGCGATTTTGATGCTAGTGTGTCATGCCCCTAGCTCTCGTGTTCAAAATTAACGTGCCCAAAACCGAAGCTACGGTAAATCTTAAAAGTGCCTCTTTTGTCGTAATTGTGCTTTTACACGAAGGTTTGACTCATATTCAATCCCAAATAAAACCTCGGTTGCTTTTTGGGGAGAGTTTCGCTTTAACATTAGGCCTGTTCAGGTGTTATTTTACAGGTGTCTTTCCTGCTAGTATGTCAGTTAAAATGCTATTAGTTTTCCATGCCCTTTGTAATAGGGTAGTTGTAAGCATTTGGTTTATTGTGTCACAGTTTATATTTGTTAGAGTTTACATCAGTGTTAAAGTGCAGTTAAAGCGTATTACTGTTAATACTCCACAGCTTAGCTTTCCCATATCATTCATATGCGAAACATATATATATATATATATATATATATATATATATATATATATATATATATATATATATATATATACACACTGCACCTGCACTCTGGTTAGACTGAATTGCATCGCAATGACAATAAAGCTTAATGAATCTCATCACATTTTTATTATTAGTCTATATTAGTCATATGTGTAGCACACATCAAGCATCTGTTTTATTTTATTAAAATGTAACATGCAGTGGTCACATATACTTCTCTTCTCTTTTTAGATGCACTTTTGAAATATTTCACCACCACCCCAGTGACATGACACACAGCGCCAGGTGCTCCTGTCCCTCTACCTCAGCACAGCAGAGTGACACAGCATCAGGACTAAAAGCTGCACCAACAGACCTGCTGACTGGCTGTCTCTTCTAACTGACAAAGTAAGATGAGAGTTAGTTCACAGAGGCCATTTCAAATAAAAAAACAGTTACACATTTCCCCAAAACAAAGATGGGAGAGTGTCAACATGACTTTTGTGACAGAGTCTTAGTCAATGCTGAAAAAAATCAAAAGAAGCTGGCCGAAGAACTCAGACAGAAATGATAGCTTGCACTGCTTCTGCTGCTAAATGTTTTCTCCAAAAGAATACAGACTTAATAAGGAAGGACTTAAGGACTGTAAAAATGCAAGCAACTTGCTGAAGGTTCATGAGGATAGCCAGGAGCACAATACATTGCAACATGGAAGGAGTTGGAGGTCGTTTTGCGAAGTGGCGGACAATAGATAAGCGAGAGATGGCACTTGCTGAGTCTGAGAGATAATATGTTTGCACAATGCCTTATTTATATTGTATTTGTATCAACTGTTTCTTTCTTCAGTTTTTATTTGGTGTGATATTTATGACTTAAAGGAAATAAAATCTTGAATACATACATGCAGTTTCTGTGTGAGTGTATGAAAATTGATTGTGAAATTGACTGCGATGCAAGGGGGCGCCGGCTAAGATCTTGCCTAGGGCACCAAATTACTCAGGGCCAGCACTGCGTACCACCAGTCACCAGACTCCTGAACTCATCCTCAGCACTCCACCATAAAACCTAGTTCTATCTTGTTTAGCATTAAGGCAATACGACTTGTTTTTTATTGACAACTAAATGAACTTTGAGCCTTATACCTTGAAATGAAGCTGCTACAAGGTAAATGGCCAAAGTAGAGTGCCAATGTTTAACCTCATATGTTAATACAGTGAATCAAACTTCGTCATTCACTTTTTGTAAAGCTTTTTGAATGCAGTAAAACAAAATACAACTTTTTTTTTCTTTGTACATTCTTACATACAATGCAGTGTTTGTTCATCATGCCTATGTGTTTTTTCAGGCAGGCAACAAACTATCAGAAGACTATTCATAATGTTTTGTGAAAGAAGGAAGTACAGAGAGATTCTGACCAGGATAACTGGCGCTGACTCACTGACAGTCAACACAGGACTGACACAACAGACCGAAGGCAAAACAATAGACTAACTAATCAAAGCAGACAAAATGTTCTTTATTCAAAGGTGGCTCAATGAAAAAAAGGAGCTAAATTTCCAAGTAAGGGGTCTGTCTTTGGCAGTAGCACTGACCATTTCTTTGATACAGTTTGTATCATTAGTGTAGAACGTTCTGAAAACATTAGGGACAGACAGCATTACTATACTACATAAAGTACTACTCATTTGTCAGAGGCTCATTTGTGCATGTAAGATGGCCTGAGTTAGTTGTATGAAGTCCAAGTGGGTGGGCAATTAGAATTTAGAATTACGGATTGATGAAGTTGGAATTTAAATCGATTTTTATGATCCAGTTGTAAAATCGCTGATAATTTTTTTCTTTTTGTTTCAGACATGTCAAAACTATGCATGTCTCAGAAAAGCAACATGCTAGGGGGATATAATGCATCACTAGTGAGGCCAGTCTTTGTCTGGCCTTGGTGGTCTCAACATCTGCCTTTAGATATAAACAAAAACTGGGAGCAGGGGAGTTTAACCAGTGCTGTAAGAGCAGCAGCAGTGGCCTGAAGAGTGGGTTCAGTTTCAGGCAGGTAATTCTGTGCTTGACAGTCAGAGAAGGCCTCTGTGAATAGCCGTGACCCAGCTGAGGCAAAGTGCTACATGCAGGCTGGGAATTGAACACAGACCCGTCGCTGCTTTAACGACAAGCCCCGAGTAATCACACTCCTGAGCTCGGTGCCGCCAATTAATTCAACCTCGCTTTCCCCCGGAACACACGCACTCCCAGGGCTGAGGGGGGGATAAGAGGAGAGTTATCCACGTGACAGCCAGCTGCAACTGTAATGAGTCTTGTTTTGTGTGGGGAATATGAGAGGGGGATCTAAGCGTGTGTGAATGTGTATTTATGGGCATTGTGTGTTAAGGGTGGTTTGTCTGTTATTTATCTCTGAGACAGAGATTCTCTCCACTACTACGCGCTGCATAGAATTAATCAGTTTTATATTCTTTAGCAGACTTGTGTTTTTTATTTATTCATGCATTTTATCCTGGATGCCTATGCATATGAAATTTAAGTATGCTCCCCTCTGAAATATTTTAGCCTTCACAATTGGCCACCTCATTCAGGAATAATCGTAAAATGACTCAAAGCTGCTGTTACTGCTTGGTACTGTACAATGACAATGACAGATTAACAGGATTTGTCTCATATTATATATTACATATTTATGAATATGCAGGCAGTGTGGGATGTGATTCCCTGCATGTGTATGAGTGTACATCTCTATCTGGTATATGTTTTTATTCAGGATATGAAGTATAGCTCTTTGCAGATAGTGTCAAAGAGGGTTTGGTAATGGTTGCTGTTGAGGGCCCACTGTGTTTCATATTATCTGCCTCAGAGCACACATACACATTTATCTCCACAGTGAAATGAATACACACATACAGTACTATAGTGTGGACGAAGAAACACACACAGAGTGAAACATCGACTAACCCCAACCCTTCTCCCTTGGGAATCTGGGGCTAAGCCTTCACCATAACCCTAACCTTTTAGCCTGAGGTCACAAAACCGGACAACTAAAAAAACTACAGGCGCTGAAGGCTAACTGTCAGGTTCCCTCATTTCACTTCTGTCCCGGCCAAAAAGCCGCACTTGAACATGCTGTAAAGAATTCGGCCAAGGACTAGCTTGTTTGCTCTACGCCTGAGTAAGCGGTGATAACGCTCCATACCACCAGGTGGCTGTTGTCTGTATCCTTCATATTAAAAGGGAAACCGGACACAACTCTCTCTATTATAACCACTTCTAGTTGAGAAAGTGTCTGATAAAACGTTTCTAATGGCATTTGTGAAGGTGAAAAAAAAGGCCAAACTGCGTCAAACCGGTGTAAACTTGGACACTCAAGGGGCTTTGCCTTAACTCATTTCTCTTCTTGTGCACTGATTTTTGATGGGAGTTGAGTTGAGTCTCCATGTGACTGTGTGAATAACAAGTGTGACAAGAATGACAAGTGTTGTGATATTTTATATTTTTCCTACTGTCAACAAACAAATGAAGAGGACAGAACCAACAATGAGTTAACTGGTCTTGGCACAGTGCAGTACAGCACACAGTACAATGGTTTCTACTGAAGAAAAAAAAACTTTGAAAATGGCTCAGAAACATGTATTTTTATTTAAATCAAAGGCTCATTAAAAATAATTACTCACACAGGAACATTTTTTTTTAATCCTTTTTGTAGACTATTTTCAGAAGTGGATTAATCCATATTCCATGGTCCATATTTGAAGGATTTGGGGCAGCAGGACGGTGTATGTGGGATTGAGTCAAAATAAACTACACTACACTGTGTGTGTGTGTGTGTGTGTGTGTGTGTCTGTGTGTGTGTGTGTGTTAATGCTGACGAAGAAACAAGTCACCCGGTGCAACAGCACCGCTTATTGATGTGTTTTGGACAACAACGGAGCTCTATGGCACAGAGAAGGAGGATATAATGTACATCAGGCTTTGACTGACACAATGCTTGTTAGAATGATACACCCATTGTTAAGATCTTCTGTGAGGTTTGTTTATAATAGGAAAAATACAGAATATCAGCAGACGTCCTCAACATTTTGTATATCCCCAGTAGGAGTGGGTCCTTCCCTGTGGATTCCACCATCTTAGACTGCCCTCTTTCTACAGTAACCCAAAACGGACAAAGAACACTGATTCTAGAGATGGCCTTTTACTTTTTTTGTTTTCCACCATAAGGGAGAGTGAGATGATGGGTATTTCGTTGTTTGCAGTCTAAATCCTACACAGTGGACCTTTAACTAGGACATCCAACAATCGAAAATTTACCTTAACTTAATCTCGTCTTCAACCACAGTCCAGTGCTTTGACAACCATCACAACCCAAAGTGTCCTCACAAGAACAGTGGACTATCAGTCCTCACAGGAACAGTTTAGCTATACCAAACACATGGGCTCACACACATCCATATGTACACCGCAGGCTGTCAAAGACTGTCAATACTCGGAGAGCATCCCGTCCTTCAGCACTCCAAACAATAACATCTGAATAATGATTTCTCACTGAACACAAAGACATGCTTAGGTCAACACAAATCAAAAACGAAGCCAAACAGAGTCATACTTCATACCAGCTCCTCGCACATTAAGCACCTAACTGTGAAATCCAAACTTCTAAGAGAAAACTCACCTGACCCTCCACCCTTCAAACACCTTGTCGAAGCACCAAACAGAAGACTGACCCTCTTGTGTCTCCACATAGTCAAGGGGGCTGCTTTTTTATATTTTAAGTATCATTACTCAAATTCAGTTACCATGGTGACACTTGAGGAGGTGTTTCTGCCCTTGCCACTAAAAAAAAGATAGGTAATTGGTAGTCTCCCTTTGTTTCCGTGGCAACAATAACTAATCCCTACCATCCACTCTGTTCTTCCTTTTCCTTTCTTCCTATTTGTTTCCCAACCCTTTCCCAACCTTGTTTGTTTCAAAGGTAAACGTGGACCTGTCGTCCCTGTTGGACAGCGAAGACAAGAAGTCCAAGAATAAGAGAGGTGTCCTGCCCAAACATGCCACCAACATCATGCGCTCTTGGCTCTTTCAGCATCTCATGGTGAGGCAAATGGTAATTTGTTGGCCTTTCCAAGGGAAGTGTGGGCAAAAAAGAAAAGAATGATGTATGGAGATTGTATATGGAGATCACTGACTGGTCAGAGAGAAAGACATTTCAGTGTTTAGAGGTTTCATTTGATGGTTTTAACGTGAAAAGTCAGTACTGAGTCAAACACAGTTTATTTTTTTCTCGTTTCAGCACCCATACCCAACAGAAGATGAGAAAAGGCAGATTGCAGCACAAACAAATCTAACCCTTCTGCAAGTGAACAACTGGTAAGATGCTGTCCTCATGTGTCCATGTAGACATAAAGACACATATTATATAGGTGGGAAAACAACTGGAGACTTTGCTTGAATTGAATATGAGAAATACCTGCACTCATCAATATATTGCTGGCACGGTGGCACCATCTTCTGGCACTTAATATAAAGTACACCTGAGATTGAATTGCATCTCCCTCCTTGGCTCTCTCTACATTATCACTCAAAATACAAACACACAAAATGATTCGCCTCGTGACTTTGAGTCACATCATTGACCAAGTATTTTAATTACAGGTAAGTTGTCCATCTAATTTTATTACACAAGTTCAGTGTAAGGTGGCACATTTAAAGTTTTTTGCATCTTGTTGAGTTATTGTGATCAAATGAAATAATTATTTATCAATTATTAAATTATTTTTCATTTGTTTTATTTATACACATTGACTCAAAAAACGTCCATATAATGTGACACATGTGACGTTGATGGAAATAGATACAAAAATACATGTAATTACCTCCCATACGTAAACTCACTGTATAAGGCTATTTATTTATTCAGGAACATCATTGTCGGAAGAGATTTGACTGTAATTTTGCAAATAATGAAGGTTGAAAGAGCAGAATTTGCTACTTTGCTACCTTTTTATCCATTGATGGGTTAAGAGGTTGTATTTGTTAAATAATGGAAGTTTTAAATAACTGTATTTACTAGGATTAAATAGTGTATTTTCTAAATATATATATATATCCTGACATCATCCCCCCTCTTGTTTTCACAGGTTTATAAATGCTCGTCGGCGTATCCTCCAACCTATGTTGGATGCTAGTAATCCAGACCCAGCTCCGAAAGCAAAGAAGATGAAGTCCCAGCACCGTCCAACACAACGTTTCTGGCCTGACTCCATCGTGGCTGGAGTTCTGCAGACACATAGATCTCAAACAGGAAACAACTCAGACAGTATGTCAGCACCAACATTTCTCCAGAAATTAAAAAAACAAAAAAAACACAGATACACCATTGATATTCCCTAACTTCCAAGACCATTCTTATTATTTAAATGCATGTATGATGTTTACATTTTAACCACTAGGTGCCACTATTGACCCTTTTATTTTATCACTCGAGAACACATAAAAGCACGAGTATCAAATTATGGAATAAAATCTGCATTTTAATTCTGAGTGTCTATTTAACGATATGTCCATTTCTCCTGAGAATAGTTAGATAAAGAAAATATGGTCATCCAAAGGAAATGCCTAGTTTTTCATGTCAAGGCCCACTGTAGGTCCCACATATTTGTGCCTATATTTGCATATTCTTCAGTTTGGTTTTCATTTGACTTAGTTGCCTGAAAGAAAAACTTGACAAATACTACCAAGGTGCCCAAGTGAATCTATTATTTCAGCTATATGCAGTTTTGTTAGAATGGATAGGTTTATAATCTTGTGTCAACCTCTCTGCTGTCTCCCTTCCTCCTCTCAGACCCGCTGAGTATGGACAGCCTCCAGTCCCTGTCATCCGACTCAGCCACCCTGGCAATGCAGCAGGCCATGCTGGGAGCCGACGACTCCATGGATGGCACGGAGGAGGAGGACGAAGATGAGGAGGAGGAGGAAGAGGAGGAAGGGATGGAGGAGGAAGAGGAGGAGGAGGACGGAGAGGAGGAAAATGACAGGGGGAGGCAAATGTCCAGCGTAGGAAGGAGAGATCTGAACATGGATCACCGAGAGGAACTGGAGTAATGGAACAGAGGAGAAGACTGAATGAACTTTGACCTCAGTTGTCACCCCCAGTATGGCCTCATTTAAACTCGACGCTAATGCTAAGTGACTCTCGAGAGCATTGAAGGGCATATTAGGTTTTCTCCAAATTCATCAGAGACTCTCCCGAAGAGCCACTGTGGAGTCTAATCTGATAAAATGACCTTCATGATTATAGAGGACGAATCTTAGTTTAATGATGAATACGTGTTGTTTCATTTGATATAGTATGTTTTCATGCAGTGAAATATTTGGATATTAGCACATTTTTTTTACTCCAGTGCTCCTGTCATTTGTGGAAGGAAATGGCACAGAAACTACAAAGCTGAAGATTATTGCCAGTTTCAAATTAAGGACTGTTGGAGAAAGGTTTAAAAAAAAATAAAAGTACATGATTACATTTGATGCTTAATGAGAGCAATGACATCTTGAGGTTGTTTTTAATTAATTTTACAGTCTAACTGAAAAGGGAAATGCTGTTTTGGGTAGTTACACAAGGCATTAGAGAACTACCGACAACTCAATTGCCTAAAGGAATGTTGGGAATGTACGTTTCTGCAAACAACAGATATGTTAAAATTCACATATTTTTATGTTCTTATGTTTACATTTCTTTGCTCTCTATTTTCATTTTCTTTGTTTTCTTTCCCCCAAAATTCTGTGACCACACAGTGGTGGTTAGGGTCAAGTTAAAGCTGCAGCCTGGAGTTTTGAGAAAAAGTGGACTTAGCCAGACTATTTGAATGAGCACAGCTCCCAGGTCCCTCCTTCTTCCTCTCTGCTGCGCTGCAGCACTGCCTTCAAAGCCCCTCCCCACAGAGGAGCCTGCTGTGCACGAGCAGGCTTGTAACCATGGTAACAGAGGAAGCCAGATAACCAAGATGTCACATTCAAAATAACAACAATATAAGCCCTGATTGTTCTATTTCTGACCAATACAACTAAATTACAATGACGAGTGCCTCATGCCGATCACTGTATATATCTCGAGTAACAAACAATGTTCCTCACATCGTTGTAGATGAAGTTACCAGCTAATCGTTACCCGGCGCAAAATTTTTTCTCTGAAGCATGAGTAACATTATTTCTCTAAACCAATTCAACCACTGCAGAGTGTACTGAACACAAACTAATGTTATTATAACTGCCCGGTCACTTGAAAGACACTTTTGCTAACCAGTAGCCATATACACAGAGCTAAACACCGGCGTAAGCATACAAGCTAACAAGCTAGATTTAGCAACAAGCTGTGTAGCTCCACTGCAACATCGTACGGCCATATGTGCTATTGATAGTATTACTGCAACTGTCACCACCATAGCCTTGTGGTTAAAACATAGAATTAAACATATGTCAAGCAGAGGTTCTTACTTGTTTATCAGAAAAGCCGCGTATTTTAGCGTATCGTTGGTTTGCAGAAATGTTAACTGCCAACATTTATCCTGATGACTGAAAAATCATTGAGCAGTGAAAGGTTTTGACTGTACGTGAGACAGTATTTAACTGAATGGTTAATGAACTGAATCTGTCCAGAAATGTTGTCGACATGAAATGAGTTACAAAAAACAGATGTAGCTTTTTTTAACTGTTCATTTCATGAGACTGAAAGCTGACAGTCAGCTTTTTCACTTCACAGTTAATGTGTCATTTTGCTTCCTAAAATAGAGCAAGGAGCCAAAAGACAGGATGAAAAAAGGTGTATTGCTTTCCAAATATCTGCTGAAGTGACTGTGTATGTTGGCTTCCACTGCTGGGACATCATTCACACCTTTTTAAATGACTCACTGGTTCTCAGGTTGAGCTACACTCGCATTCGGCATGTCTCTTCCTCATGAGTGAAACACTTGACTCATCGCTGCAGCATGACTTTTGAAATGATCTTAGTTGATTTTTTTCCTGTCCCAAGAAAATCTGTAGTAAACCAGTGCATACGGACTGCACATATAGTGTGTATATTAGATTTTTCATATGTTTGCATTCTGGTGTTGAAGGTTTGCATATTTATTCAGTTTTTATTTTGTGTGGCCTCAGTGGGTAGCTCAAGGATCAACATGACAAAGACAGCTGCTTCTGCATTGACTATAGTTTCTGCAAACGTTCTGAATAAGGCTATTGTATTAGCTGGAGGCCATGCCCGTACTTGACTTTAACCATCAACTATTAGAAGATTGCTTGTGTATTTTGTGACCCTGGGTGATTTTGTCACAAAATAAACGCACTGCCAGTCACTACAGACTGTCTCGCCCACATCTCAACATGGAGAGAAATTACACAAAGGAGGGGACAAGACTTTGGAAACACACAACAAAGCCAATGTCATTTACTGACAAACTTTTTCAAGGAAGAAGACAATTTTGAAGAAAATGAGAAAGAGGAAAAAACAAAAACTCAGTAGAAACGTCTGTTTCAATTTTATGTGAAGGCTTTTGAAAAAACTGTGAAACAATTTCAGCTCTCTGTTTTGTACTAAAACACACAAATGGAGTCGCCTGTTTCTAATGTGAAGATGTCTAGAAAAAGAGAACCCATGTTATAATGAATGTTCTGATTGTTCATTGTGAAGTATGTTGCTCATTAATATTCTTTTTTTTCCCAATTACTTTTTTAAATGGATCTTCCAGAGCAAGTGACAGACAATAGGGAATATTTCTATTTCATTTGTACACTTTGTTGTCATAATCTATTGTGTTTCAATAGACCAATTTTAATAATTAAACATGTAAAGGTACTGATCTTGACTTTTGTGATATGACAGTTCTGCCTATGTTTACACTGAGCAAACACATCCTGCACCATGAGCTGTAAAACAGAGAGTTGGCAGTTTGATGACAGGATAGGATAACATGTTGGCAGCTCTTTAAATCACTGATCACATTGTGCCATAGGTTACGCACCATATTCTTCAAAAACAACACATATCACCGTTCCTGAAGCAACATAACTATTGAAGCTAACAGCACCATATCAACTGGACTTTCTTCATATGGTTTGGTTAGCTTTAGGAAAACATTGTGGTTTGGGTTTAAATCGCTCGGTTACTGCAGTAACTTCCGTTGCAAACATACATACGCTATCTAAGTAACTAATATTTCGTTAACCACATGACGTAGCTTCACTACATTAGTAGGTTAAAGAACTCAACGTTGACGTCTGCTTTTGCACTGGACATGAACTCCCCTGAATGATAGTCCTGTGCTTTTTTAACCCAACCACCCACCCCTGATCTCCTCCCTACACACACTTTCAATCCTTATGCCACTCATCACTAGCTCCTATCCGGCTGTAATAATTACTGCAGCCACTCAAGATAATCACCTGACAAATGAGATAAAGGTCATAGTAATCATAATTGTGGAGAAAAAAAAAGGGGGGTCGATATTTTTGACATGGAGTCAGGACATCTTCATCCGTGTTCGTGGCAACCAAGGCAGCTGTTTTTTAATCCAAAATACGTTCTACTCCAAAACGTTCCAGACTATAAGTGCAACAAAGTTACAACATAAAATGTATGATTGAACCCAAAGAATCATAGACAATTAAAGACACAATGTATCACTGGTTTGCAGAATTATACAACAACCACATTTTTTCTAGTGACTGGACGGCAAGGACGCCGCTAGACAAAAAGAACAAAACACAAGGCAATTAACATGAGCGTTGTTCCCTGACAGCCATGCTGTATCTAAGCCAGAAACACAATTGAGCGAGGCTTATGTGTGTGTGACACTTCCGATCCTCTCAGTCCCCGCTCCATTGTAACATATTTACAGATTACAGAGTTAGTAGTTTAAATATTGGTTTAACTCCCCTCGTTTTCCTGTCACATGTGCAGTCTCCCACCCACTGGTTACTGCTAGCCTGTGATTTAACTTGCAGGGAGACGCCCACCCAAATGCTCTCCCACCTTTTCAACCAGCTCCCATAAAAGAACTAAACAGAGCGCCCAGGGTTTTGAACTTCTGAAATGTGGATTCTGCTTCCTTGGAGTAAATGGTAATCACTCCTGTGGGTTTTTGCTGCCCAAGCCACATTGTATTATTTTTACACAGCTTGTACGCCTGTGTATAATTGCACACTTGCATTGTTTTCTGGTACCTTGGTTCATCTCTAATTGCAGCAAGACTTATCAAATATCTGTTTCAGAGAACCTCTGCTCTTTTTCTCCTCCTCCGTGGCTTCCAGTAAGAGAAATTTGAATTGCAAGGGCCATAGCAGGGCTTTTAAAGGAAAACTGTATGTTAGGTGTTGGCAACATGCAGTGAGGTGATTAGGTAACTGATATTACCAAAACTTAAAAGATCTTTTATGTGGGAGGAGAGTCAACACTTAATTTCTTCTTTCATTATTCCACATAGGATTGTCTCTGCAGAAGGTCGGAGAAGTAGCCAGTTTGAGTTAAAGTGGGAGAAAATATGAATATAATAATCTATGCCATACAGCAGCTAAGGTAGGCGTTTTCATTTATCATGGGATTGCACTAGCCGCAGCTGCAAGAGTGGTCGTAAATCATTTACTTGTGTATTTTGTATTATTAACACAGAGTCAGGGTTGCTGCTGTGTACTGTTGCTCAGTTCAGACCAGTTTAGAATTCAGTGAATTCAATACTTAATCATGCAAGACCGGTCAGATAAAACACTCTTGTTATGAATAAGTGGAAATACAATGCAAAAGACAGAGAGTCCATAAGCTATGTCATATTATTCTGTTATATATGGTGGACAAGTCAACAGTGGATCAGAGAAAAACATTCCTCTCATTCATCTGAATGGGTGCACACTGTTGACGCAATGCCAAAAAGGGTATTTGCAACCAAGTCAGGCAAAAGCTGTGATAGCCAATCAACTACAAGTGTGACCTAAGCATTGTATTGTATTGTTTGTCTGGCAGTGTTGTAACCTTCAAAGTTCCAAATCTTGTCTCATAGTATCCCTTGCTCGTCAAATGAGCTGTTAAACTTATGGGTTCATCACTTAATTGGACTCACTGAAGAATTCTATTTCATCATCTCACTGGTACATGAAAAAACATCCAACACAGCCTCTTAACGTTTATTTTAATACAGAGCGGCTTTCAATGTTATAAGCTTTTCAGTGTGATCCAACAGCTCCAATGGCTTTCAACCATTCCTTGTACAAAAACAATTCAGGTTCTTCCCCCTAAAGCTGCAATAGTCTTTTGTCGCTGTTGTTGTTTCTCTGATTTTTTAAAATGTATTTTTTATCAAGGTTAGGGATAGGGTTGCTGTACACTTATACTTTTTTTGGAGGTTTTGCTCAGAGTGACACACACCCAACTTTACAGAGCATTTTAGCATCTCTCAGCTCACTATTTAGGTTTTATGAACTGCAACTTGAATATTTTGTTTCACTCTTACTCGATCCGTCAGCGCCATTACCAGCCATAGCAGGCAGGTGTTTTCAACAAAAAACAACTGAATGCTACCTGTCTATGCACTGTCAAGAATGGCCGTAAAAGCTCCAGCCTCCACGTTACAACTATGCCCAGTGGAAGCAGGACTTATGTTGATTGGGTGGACACAAACATGACGGGTAGAGAGAGAGGGGATGATTGCGGCAAGGGGCCACAGGTCGGATACAAACTGTGGGCCACTGCAGCGAGGGCACAGCCTCTTTATATGGTGAACACACTCTGCCAGCCTAGCTTCTGCGGCGCCCCAAGTACGTCAGTCATATTCATTTAAAAGGTGTCATGTTTAGGGCCGATATAGATTTGATAATAAGGTAAAAAAATTATTTCTTTGAAAATCAGTTATTGGTTAAGGTTTCTTTGAATTAAGGGTCTGCTATGTAGTTTTGGGGGAGGAATCTTAATCAGAAGAGAACAATCTTAATTGCTTGATTTCCATTCCTAAACAAACGTGGTGCACCTTTAAGTCATAAAAGTCGCCTTAAGGCAACTTAAGTTACGGTTAGGCTGTGGTCGGTGTTCAAAGTGTCATTTGGTGAGAGCCAAATCAAGCTGGTTTATGGTGTTAGGGAAGAACCAAATCTCCCTTTCTTTGAGCAGAATTTTGTCCTTCATCACTTGCATTTTCATCAGGTTAGAAACTGATTACCTCACAAGCTGATATGGACAGGAGGAATGAGTACAGCAATCGAAATGTTTCAATTCTATTCAACAAATCATCTGTAAGAGCTCCATCCGACAAATTTGATGGCATCCTGTGGCCAGTGTTGGGAAAGTTCACTTTTCAAAGTTCAAAGTTCAGTTCACAAATTTTAAAATGAACTAGTTCAGTTCATAGTTCATAATTCAACATTTTTAACTAAGTTCAAAGTTCCAAAAATGAACTAGTTCATAGTTCTTTTTTTTTTTCAATATGTTGATGCAAGCTATTATTTTTCAGTTTTCAGTTTTAACACTGAAACTGCAGCTCTTCGACAATATTCTGCAAAACCAGGTTGTCCAGCTGCGGCTGGGAGATGAAGACAACGGAGCTGCTACTGTACGCCATTAATGCAATTTGGGTGGTAGAGGATCTGTTTTGGCTCGCCGTTGCCGTGTCTTTTGATTTTTTATTCACTTGCACATACCTTGAAAGGCTAGCCGGGTGCTTTAGTTCAATGTGCCGTTTCAGGTTTACGGTACAGGATAGAGTTCAAATTAAAAATAAAATACATAAATAAGTAAATAAATAAATAATTTTAAAAAAAAAGAAGAAGAAGGAAGGGAAAAATAAAATAATAAATAAATAGATAGTTCAGACAGTGGCTTCAGGGAAAAACTTTTCATAATGACTCAGTAAGGTATTACCTTTTTTGTTATTTAACACAATCAGAGATTTAAGCAAAGAGCTCAGTTCCAGGAGAAAAGGAGCAGATTTAGGTAGTGATTTTGCAAATTTTTGTTTGTGAATAAAACATTTTGCATAGGATAACAAAGTTTATCATGTGTTCAAGAGCATTAACTTCTGGGTTAACAGCAAATAACATGTTTAAGGGTAAGAGAATGGACAGAGTTAGCAGCATCACAAAAATGAGATTCAACATCACTCCAAAACTTTTTAAATATATATAAATAAAAAAACTATGGAAGAGGATTAGGGCCACATGTGAAATTTTTTTTAGTAGTCAGAATTCTGACTTTTTTCTCAAAATTCTGAGATTAAAGTCAGAATTCTGTCTGGCGTTGCCAGTGTTCTGTCCGTTCAGGACGAATTCATCTGTGTTCGTTTGGTAATGCCTGCCTCACTGCATGTTTGGTATGCAGCTGTTTCTGTCTGAAATAGTTAGGGTTAGGGTTGATCGAAAGTTTTGATCGAAAGTAAAGCGAGCTGCGTGTAGAAACCTCTCGTCCAGCGTCCTTTTTATACACAACAGCCAGATTGGGTGTTTTTCCGCTACATATTAAGCCTGTTCACGGTGTGTTTTAGCCGGTTTTCGCCTGGAAGGCTTGATGGAAATCTGGCACTGTCTTGAACGTAGTTAAACTGTGAGAACGCACCGTTCACAAACGCCAGAATGAACGCGTTCACAATAATGTTCATCAGGCAGAAATACAGTACCTTCAGTTCACGTTCGCCCAAAATATGAACAAGTTCATGAACGATCGTTCATTGAACGCGTTCAGGCACAACACTGCCTGTGGCTCTCCTGGATTTATATCACAAATCAAAATCACTCCATCGAAAAGAATTATACTCACTGTTCTATTCTCTCACACACATGTACTGCAAAGGTCAGAAACATGGCCATCTCTGTTGTATGGTTGTTGTACAGTATCTCAGCCCTGAGGCTGAAGTGCAGTAAAAATAGTCTCAGAATGACAGAGGCTGAAAAAGCCACTGGCGATGGTTCACTTGTTTGAAGTGGGCCAAAGCCACACAGTGTGGACAGACCAGAAAAACACACACACACACACACAGACACACAGCATGGCCGAGTGTTGGGTACTGGAGGTCTGCTGCAGTCAGTGCCATCTGGGCGCCTACATGCTCCCAGATGTCGTCTCTGTAATTAGAGCCAGACCCGGCTAGGCCTGGTCCAGCCCAAATCCAACCTCTCATTTACAGAGGCCCTCCCTGAATACTTAAGAAGCTTTCCAAGACAGCGCTGGCCTTTAGAGGGAAACACTGCAAATGTATTTTTAATAGTATCACCATAGAAAGCTGGAAGACTTAAGGTAAGTTGGTTATAGCTTTTATGATATGTTCAGGACATTTCGTGCTAATTGGAAAAAACAATCCTCGATTGAGAGGAGAGGTTCTCTCCTATTACTGTGCATTTATAGGCATTCTATCTTAAGTTACAGTATCACATGTTGTGAAGAAAGACAGAAAAGATGAAATAGAGAAAGGAAAGCAGTGACATGTGACATAGGTCATGTGTATCTTTTGTTCTTACAGCACTGAGGGCACACGATATCTTCCTTCCCAACTTCACTGTGTCAAAAAAATAAACCTTTTACTTATCATCGGCTAGGTGTTCAAAATGTCCATCGCCCAGGCGGCAGCCAAGGCCATGCTATCTGATGCCCTGCTGCAGGACGGCCCCGGGATAAACCGGATCCACCACCTGGAGCTGGAGCTTCCTCTGGACAAGGTCATCAAATTTGTGTCGGTCGGACTTCCGCTAATGCTGGTGTGCATGGCCTTTGCCCGCGAGATCTCCCTGGGTGAGCAACACTCTGTCCCTATCCTTTTTATCTATGTTACAGACACCCCATAGTCCTAGTATTCAGTGGTTGCATTTTGGCTTTGTGATCTGTCTCTGTTTGCATTTTAATGCAGTGTCCTCTGAAAGTAATTTTCTTCTGTTTGTCCTTGAATTTCTCATTATTTACCTGCTAAACTGCATTTAGTTGAAGAATATCATGCATACTAATATAAAGACACTTATTATTCCTGTGGCACTGGGTATATAATTTAAAGTTAACACACAGGTCCAGACAAAAAAGTGAAGCTAAGTTAAAAGTCTTGAACTGTGACAGTGAGCGTATCTCTGCTCTTTCTTTGAAGGGTTTCATCTTGGCACCCTCCTCATCCCTGACAATTCCTTCTTGACTAAACTAAATATCAAGAGCAATAACAATGAAAGCTGTAATTACACTGCACTTTCCTTAACCAAATTAGGGTGCTGTGAAGCAAGAGGGAGAAAACAAAACACTTAAACACCGATCATAAAAGGAACACATTAAGTGCTGACTCCATTAAGGCCTTCTGAGCAATGTAGATACAACAAAAACAACGATAACATGACAACAAAAAATTACTAAAAACACAGAACCACAACTGGCCCTGACTCCATTCATACCTTTGAGTGTTGTGCTATTTTATTCACTTTAAAAAAACAAAACAAGTTTTGAATCAAATGTGTTTTCATATAAAACATGCCAACAACCTGTCTGCCAGTGATCATTTGTAGAGCACAAAAAACCACGCTGACAATCTAAAGTGTACGTGGCAAGTCTGCAGCATAAGACTTTTGCTGTGGAGGCTGACTCCCTTGACTTTGAACTAAACGTTGTCTCTTCTGAGCTGGTCTGCAATCAGCCTGGTGCTCCTGATGCTAATTGCCATGGGGGATGATTGAGAGCAGCATTCACTAACGCTGGCACGCTGTAATTACAAGGCAAAGTTCTTCTGTGGCAGCTCCCCCCGATTTGAGTCAAATGAGAGGATATGTTGATTAACCAGAGGGGGGGCGTAGAACATGATGTGGTGCCGGGGTATGCGGCTCAACTGATAGATCTTGGCTGCCTATCTGCTGGGCTGTCAGTTTCACAACAGTTCTTGATTGCGCTGCTGTCTGGAGTCTGGTTTACTTGCACCTGGACTCTCAGCCAAGAATTGTTGTACAAAGCACAAACGTGGGGATGATCTGCCAGAGTTAATTG
Source organism: Sparus aurata (assembly GCF_900880675.1). Taxonomy (NCBI): domain Eukaryota; kingdom Metazoa; phylum Chordata; class Actinopteri; order Spariformes; family Sparidae; genus Sparus; species Sparus aurata. The sequence continues at coordinate 18,897,657 of NC_044199.1, forward strand.
GGGAGTGGGAGTAGGAGATAGGAGTAGTGACAGAAATGTAGGTTCCCTCACTTTGCTAAATGGCTCACAGGGGTGGGAGGCTGAGGGGAATATTTGATAAGATTTCATGCGAAAGGCATGCAGTTGTTTTGTATTTAGGATGACTTGTGAACGCATGCGCCCACACATGCACTCACAGTGGAAAAAATTGATTCCCACAGTTAGCAGCACACGGAACATACAGTCATGTCAGTTAGTATAATAACTGTAATACTCAGCGTAACTTAAACCTAAGCAAGTACCAGCAAATATCCCATCATTAAGCAGATCAAGTTTAAGGTTGATCTCTTGGGAAGCCCTAACAGCAAAAGACCAGCAGCATTGCGCTCTTGTGGCTCATTTGGTAACAACACACAAAAAATTTAACCACATTAAAATCAGTTTGCAATGAATTTTTTTTATGTTAAGCTGAATGCATATTATATGAATTGCTCGACCATGACGTCTTCAGGGGTATGTTAATTATATAACGGCTGGTACAGAGAAAGTGATTGATAGATTTGAAAAGCCTTTATAGAAAAGATATGCTGTTCATTGTTTAGCATTTCATTATGCAGCTGCAAATCATGGATGACCCTCCAAATAAATCTACTTTGAATTAAACAAAAGAGTCCTGCAGGAATCAGGGAATCCTGAAACCCAGAAATAAGTTTGTTTTCTTCCAATTCCCTCTCTAAGTCCTTGGATTGTTAAATGTCTGAAATAAGGTCTGCAGCTGACAAAAACGTGTCTTTACAGGTCAACCATAGTTGCAAAGTATTCTTACTTTCCAGCTTGTAGATTGATCAGTTTACAGTAACATTCGTTTATTTTAGAGTAGTATGAAACTTAGTGGTGGTGACGCTGAACTCACGCAAGTAGATTTGTTCATAGCCTTACGTTAGCCTTTTGCTTGTGGTGATTGCATTAACATTTTAAAAATCATCAAAGTGGTGTTCATTTGTGATGATTATCTTGCTGAACAAAACATGTAAGTATCATAAACTTTTGTTAGCAGTAATCCAAAATCTAATTGAAAATTTCCAAAGGCTTTTTGTCGAGGGAACGAGGGTGATGCTAACTTTTGGGTTAGCCTACAAAAATATGTCATCCCTACCACACTCTAAAAGGTTTTAATATATTGTATGTCATTGCAAAACTAGCCGACAATTTATTCCAAATGTTGTGTGCGCCATTTTGAAAAGAAAAAAATGAGCATTTTAGTCTAAAAATTCAGGCTGTACTTTCCTCGTTCTGTAAATTTCTATCCAAGGTCATTTTTAAAATGAATATACTCCATCATAACCACAGCTGCCATAATTATATTTTAGGTGTCACTATCAATATGTTGGAATGTGGTTGATTAATTACACACACAAACACGTATAATTGCACCATGTAATGGTCGTCTATAATGAGTGGGTCTGGCAGAAGAAATCACATCCTGACAGTAAATTACAGGCAGTATGTTACTACTAACAGAAAGCTAGGCAGATGTGGAGGTGGCTTGTAAAAAATAGAACCTCCATGTTTCTGTTGCAATGCTCAGAAATAGATGGGGCACACCCTCGGTGTTTTCTTCCTTGGGCTCTCTGTTTAAGGGTGGGGCATCCTTTGGAAATGACAGATGGGTACAGAGCATAGATTCAAGTGGTTGGACTACATGTGGTTATATCAAGGTGAACTAAGTATAAGGTAGAGGGGCCCGATGGAGTCACCCAGGGTTTTTAAATGCCAGGTTGCCATTTGGAAACATATGATTTTTTTTGGTTAATGTTGTAAAGAGCAGAAAAGAAAAGGGCAAGCAGAAGCTCCCATGTCTGGTATTGGGCCTGCAATACTGTGTGTGTGTGTGTGTGTGTGTGTTTGAGTTAGAAAGAGAGAGAGAGAGAGAGAGAGAGACAGGTATATATCAAATGCTTAGAGACTGGTTACAGGCAAATTGATTTTGAAGTGATTGATTGAAGCATGATCGGAAGAAGCTCCAGAAAATAATCCCACATATTAGCAGATAATGTTGCAGATCAACATTTTTTTATTCTGCAGGGCCTCAGATCAGCTGTTTCCCTCCCAGCAATTTCACCATCAAGCAGGCCAGCTATGTAGACACGTACTGCTGGGACTCCCTGATGCATCATGAATTCGACAGCAATGGGAACTTTGAGGAGCGCTCACTCTGGGTACACAAAGTAAGCTGAGCGATTCTTAATTCTCACCTAGAGGGGCTGTCAATGTTAAACTGCTGTTCTCTGTGCTGTGAGTTGATGTGTTTTTGTTTTGTTTTTTTAATGGCTGTGTACCGCTCAATAAGAGGCAGATTATCTTTTTGTTGTTCAAACATTTGCAAAGTATTTAGACCCAAGTAGACATTAAAGGCCCAGTCACAAAAAAGCAGTTCTCCATTTAAGTGTTCATTTGTAATACTAGATTGTGAGGCTATTGTTTATGTGAGTCACCTTGCTTCTTTTAACTTTTTCCTGCCATCCTCTACTTCACCCTTTCCTTTCATTGTCCGTCCAGATGTTCCCATACTCTCTTATGGCAATGGCTGTCTTGATGTACCTGCCGGCTCTGATCTGGCGCCAGCTCGTCATGCCCTCACTGGGCTCAGACCTGCTCTTCATTATTGACGAACTGGACAAGTCGTACAACCGCTCCATCCGACTGGCTCAGAACATTTTGGACATGCGCCAGAACACAAAGAACCCCCTCACATTTCAGGCCGAACTGCAAAGGTAAGACACCAGCTATTGTTGGATTGTAGCAGTCATTATTCATTCCTCTTTGTGTCTGTCTAAAAAAAAAAAATCCCATATACCTATATATGTTTTGATTCACTCAATTTTGAAAAGTGTTGATTTGTCCCCAAAGTAGAACATCTCGCTAAATTAAACTTTATCTGCCAGTGTGAATTATTGGTTAAAGGTTACAGAAGTGATCTTGTGCTGTCATTTTGAATGTTTTGATAAACTGCGAAAATGTGTGCTTTGGGGTAGTGAAGAGTTATATTTTTCTCTCCCTCAGCAACTACCATTAACATATCCTTGCAAATTTCACCTCCAACAGTCTCAGTGGAGGATTGGGTGCTTTGGTGGTCAGTTCCTCGTAGCCAAATACGAGTTTGTGGTTGTTTTGGGGTGTTCCCAGCTGGGAATGTGTGTAGCTGTTTGAACATGAAGACCATGGTGCTGAGTTTCTTCTCCTTATCCAATTGCAGGGCCAAGAAGAAGCGATACTTTGAGTACCCTCTACTGGAGAGATACATGAAGTGCAAACAAAACTCCTACTTCCTTGTTAGCATGCTTTTCTTGCGGGGCTTCCTCCTCTTGACCTTCATGACTGCTGCCTGTCTCTACCTGGCCTACTTCCACCTCTCTGCCTTCCTGCAGGATGAGTTCAGCTGCTTTGTCCGCACCGGCATGCTGCGGGATCAGAATTGGGTTCCTGAATTGGTTCAGTGTAAAATGATTGGCCAATTGGTTTTTCAAGTGATAAGCGTGGCCAACGGTGCCATCTACGTCCTGCTTGCTCCTATAGTCCTCTTCAGCCTGATCCGGCTCTTTGTTTGGGACACCACCTTTATCTCTGTCTACGAGGTCCTTCCAGCACTGGATGTAATCAGCCAGCGTAGGCTAGGATGCCCACTGAATGACCTCAATGTCCTTCTGCTCTTCTTGCGGGCCAACGTAGCACACCTGAAGTCCTATGGGCAGGTGAGGGCATTGTGCTCACTGGCGCCACCACAGGTGGGCACAACCACCACAGGGCAGGGTCTGAACGCAATGCTGAGCCAAGAAGAGATGGAAGAGCGCGAGGAGGCTGCGATGGAGCTGGCAGGAGAGGTGGAGGAGGCCAAGGAGGAAGGGAAGCTCAGCCTAGTAGACATCATGACTATTCTGGGAGCAGCGCAGGGAAGAGTGGTAAACTGCAGCGAGAAGAGGCCTCTTGTGGAGGAGAATATGAGTCTTGGTACCGTAACATTTATTTACACACTTAAACGTATTCTGCTAGTGGCTATATTTGTTTACATCATTTGGGATGTGCAGAAAATTATTAAGTGACCTCCAGAACACAGGCTCTGAGAATGTAAAGCAAGTGCTTTAAATATAAGGTAAAATAAGCAGTTCTCACTGAAAAGCCACTGAATATAGAATAGGGTAGTATCCAAATAGACCTAAGGAAGTGGCTTGAGAAACATTTGCAGTGAATTTAAACATTGTTTAGTCATGTTCTTTCTCTTTACTGTCTGTCAATGTTTTGCTTTTGTTCTTTCTTTTTGGAACCAAACTGAACTGCCTGTATTTCTAAAAGAGTTTTAAAAGCCATGGCTGATTTAGGAGAGAGAGATTTGTGACACTTACTAGTTCTAACTGACCTCTCTGTCTCTTCACAGAGCCAAACCACCAGGGGTACCATGAGTTGAAGGAGTCTGCACCATTTAGTCATTACTAGGCCTCCTACGGACTGAATCAGTGTGATAACAATGGGGGGGACAGGGGGAAATGGGGCACTCTATACAGTAGCTTTTTAAGAGTGCCCACAAAGACTGTGGACACCAATCAAGGGTTTTTGCAGTCTGAGGCAAAACAAAATCTCCTTTAGAATTACAGGGCAAATTGTTCTCAATGGAAATGTCAATGAATTTGGATTTTTAGCATATGTTCAACTGTAGCTGCTGCAGACTTTTTTCTGTCTCTTGGTTTGCTCCCATGCATTTTAAAATAAACAAAGTGAAAGTGGCTGTATAACCATGTACCATTAAACTAGTATGTATATCAATTGAGAGTCAAAGAAACATTTCCAGTGGCAACTACAGATTCCAGTGTCTGCCATTTTTTGGTCATGAAGGAATGAAAAGAATATTGTATTTCTTGTACCTTTTTTTTTTGCTTCTTTGTACACTTGTTTTCTTTATTAGTGAAGGAAATTAGTTTTGTCTACCTGTGAATTAAAGTGAGTTCTTTCCATGTAATCCAAAATAAATGAGGTTTATGTAACTGGTTTAGCCCTCATCAACATGTTGAAGTCTATAGCACTTTTCCAGTCTCAAAGTGATCACAACGCTTGTCACACTCACACATTCAAGCACATGGCAGATCTGTTCATCAGGACCAGTTTGGGGTTATCTTGCTCAAGGATACTTTGACATGCAGCCGGGGGAGCCGGGGAATCGAACCAGTGACCCTCCGCATACTGGACAACCTGTTTTAACCTCTTGAGCTGCCCAGCAATAAGTACTCAGTGCTCATTACTGCATTATTACAAGAGTACTCAGTTCTACAGCCTGTCCTTATCTGAATTACAACTCCAATGGTCAGTGGCGTAAGCAGCTTATTATTACCCATGTTTATTGCTTTGGCAGCGTTTAAGTCTTTAGTTATTAGTCCATTAAGGGAGGAGGTCGAGGACTGATCATGAAGGACAGGGCTGGCACCCAGGGGAAGCTGTTTGTGTCCAGTATGAAACCAAAAATAAACAAGTGAAGTAAGTTATTTTAACTAATTACTAACATGTAGATAAAGTGTAAAAGTGTGCAGTGTAGATGTACATAATATCACTTCAGTAACATAAGTAATGTTCGTAACTGACGTTGCATAAGAAAGGTAGTTATTTTAACCCTAAACACCATGTTTTCCTAAATCTAACACAATTGATATAATAACTGTACTCAAAAATCCTGCTTGGCTGGTTCCTGGAAAATGTGCTTCTGTCACATACATTTCCATGCTGACACACACACACACAGACTGAAGACAATACCAGGCGCTCACTGTCGTGGATGGTAATTATCCATTTAAGGACAGCAGAGAGCCACTTGCCTTTTAAGTGCTTTTATTTTTAGTACATGCAATTTCAGAGCTGGAGGAACTTACTGACTGCTGTTTCTATTCACAAATGTCTGTCATACTTGTCTATAAATGGTCGACATTGAACAGACAAAATATACTCATTAAGGTGGTAGGTAATTACTTTAAACAATTAAAATGCTAGGTTATAGGTTATACTGTAATCAGTTTCCATTATTGTGTAATTTGCCAGTGGCATCACAGTCGTATTTAAAGTTTTATTTCAAAAGTCATTTTCAACGCAGTGTTAAGATGACTGAGAGTTTGTATGTTCATGCTTAACTGTGGGCTGCACACTTAATTGAAGTATAATCAAATTGCAATATGGTAAAAGGTCAACTATGTGACAAACAGCATTATAATGAAGAGCTGTAGTGCTGCAGGGATGTCCTGGTCTACAAAATCATTATACAATACAAGGATACTGTTACTATTACTATTGCTACAACACAAAATACAATTTTCTCCAGATGTTAGATAACATGTTTATTCGGATCAGACCCTTGCAAATGTCACATCATCATTTATTGAATTTTTTGTGGTTAAAATTATGATACAAGAATGGTCATTCCAACTAATTGTGAATCATATCGCATTGGCAATATCTGTCAAAATATTTACAGTATTTATTTTTCCATATCGTGCAGCCCGAGTTTAAACATATTATATAATACAATCCACCTTTAACTGTCTTCTCCACCGCACCCAGTGGCCATATGAGGGAGGCTTCACTAGACACAAGAAAGGCCCACTACCTCTCTTATTGGAACCAGCCTTGGCAAAAAGTATACAGTATGTATCAAACCCTTCTGCCTGTGTCACGATGTGTGACTGGTCTACTGCAATGCAGCAACAGTGAATCACCCACAGAATAAGGCATGCAATTATTTTGATGTAGTCAAAGACACAAAGGCAGGCAAGTTGCCTGTAGTGCGTATCAGGACTATTTGTGTACAGCAGGAACGCAGCGTGGATCTGAGACCTATGAACAAGGGCCCCCTTTGGAAGCCCAGTTACAAAGGATATGTGAGTTTATCTTTGAAGAATATTGCTGAAAACTTTTACTGTGTTTTATTTTTGAAAAGGAAGTCACACGCCATGGATCACTTTGTAGTCAAGGCATTTGCAGCACTTAGACATTCTCTGTGCAAAAACAATGGTTACTTGTCACTGACAGTCATGCATGTCTGGCACAGATCAAGAAAAACACACACAGACGGGGATAATGAAAGTTCTTGAATTCATATTTGAATAGGAGCAAACTTAATGCAGGGTTTATCACAAAAGCAAAATCATAAGTATCTGCTGTCTATGATGGTGTTACCCATTAATTAGCTGCTGGATCAGGCCACTTGAGGGCATCATTGAGCCATGCTGAAACTAGACTGCCTGCATTGTTTTTTTTTTTTTTTTTACAGCTGCAATATATTAATTTAAGGCTGCATCACAAGTGGGGTCACTGCTGATATTTATAATTCCTGTAATCAAAACAAAAGAGAAAGCAGTCTCATTCAAATCAGCCTTATCAGGCGTTCACCAGGTCCAGACTCTTCTGCCAGAGTCTGTAAAAGCTTCTGTGCCGCAGCCAATTTCCCAGAGTCAGTAAGTGTGAGGAGGCTGGTGTTGCTATGATTGGAGCATTGCCTTTTGGAATCAAGAAATTGCTGGCAATCTTCATTGAGTTCAGCTATGTCAGCGGGCTGGACACCAGCTACCACTGTTTGCAATCAGTGTTTCCTGACATGTTGGGAATGATGCTCATTCTTTAAAGCGGGATTTTATTGAGTGTAATGAGAGATCAAAAACGTCTTTAGTTTGCTCTACACATTCTAGACTGTCTGGATAATGGCGCTGACTCTGTTACATCCAAACAATGCTGAGGCAATATCAAAACAGGGTATGGATCCTGCACAGCAGCCAGATCCAAATGAGTGAACTGAGTTCACCTAAGAAGGCAATACTTTTTTATGTCAAGTTCTCATTAACTTTTTTTCTCTTTAACTTGCCTGCACAGAGCAAAGGATACTTAAAGACAATAGCTACCAACTTAAGACACAGCGTATGATGCAGGAGTGTCTGCCAGCAGACTACAGGGCAGCTTATTTATTTTTATTTATTTTTCCTCAAACTGAGACTCCTTAACTCATCTGCATGTGTAAATGTCTTCAACGTTATATAGTATAGGTGTTCTACATAGCACACTACTCCACACACACTGCACCATTAACTTTGCACAACCTGCATTCACAGTATTGGCTCAATCTCATTTCAAATTTTTACCCTTACCCCATGTTCATGATTGCCCCCTTGCCTCTCAGTATAGAGTTCTAATTGGTTGTGGATTAAATATCCTCCTGTGAAATAGGACAACCCCCCAAGACCCTCATAGAATATTATTAGTATATTATAAGTAGTGGATGGTGTTTATGTAAACAGATGCAACTGGGCTCTTCCAATGTAATCACCATTCATTTCATGGAGATACAAAAGCAAGGACACTTGCATTTCCATCATAACTTCATGATACTAGTAAAGTTATACAATAACAATGAAGCTGAACATTGAACATATGTGTTCAAGGCTGTTTGGGAAGATGGCTGTTGGTGTAGGCAATCGGTTTACTCTGACACTGATCTTAGTATGAGGGATGTATGTCCGCGGAAAATGGTGATTTGTAGTTATGATGGACACTGTCTTCTTTTAAGTAATAGCTACAGGAATTTCATCTTGCTTTCTCTGTGTTGAAGTCTCACAAAACACCCCATATTGCCATTTAGATTGCTTGCTGTAAAGGAGTCAAGGTCAGATGCCTCAGATTCTTGGGGAATGTAAAGTACTTTAAATTGGTGACAGCATGCAAAACAGGAGCTGATAGTAAACCATTAAGAACAGCTGAGGTGACCTCCAGTTCATGACACAATTGATCTATTGTGGCCCACCTCCTCATTCAGATGGCCACATAATGAAGATGGAACCTTCAATTAAAAGTGATGGCAACACTGAGCAAACAGCACACACAGGCAGTTTTGTGTTGCTGCCACAGGAGCCTTGAGTAGCCACAGCTTCTTGTCACCTGTGAGGTAAAGGTGTGATTATAGTGGCACAAAAGCTACCTGATGTATTTCTTAGGATTGATAAGTTTAAAGTATATCCCAAAAGCTAGCCACAAAAAAAGCTCCCATAGATTCCAGTCATAACCAGTCATTGCCTCAGTGCTTTAACAAAGAAATCTCAATAATATAGTGCCTCACTCTAGACTGTGACTAATTAGAGAAACTTAATAAAAAGAAACAGGAGCCAAATTTGCAATAGTCCTCATTGACCCCTCTCAGCATAGAGAGCTCCTCATCATCAGAGGGTGGAATAAATGTTAACTCTACATTGGAGTCTTTCCTCTTGAGGTTTTCTGTTCATCAAGGTCGACTTAAGTGGCCTTCTTTTCTTTGTTTAACTACGTCAGCGAATATTAGCAAAGTATACCCAGTCCCTCCTTTTCACAAAAAGCCCTATTGCTGCTCCAAGAAATGTAATACAGCTCAACAGAGTTATGCTTCTGAAGAATCCTACCTATCAAGACAAGATCAAGTAGTGTTATAATGATCTGAAACCATCTGACGCTGAATAAACAAAGAATGCCTGTCAAATGCATGATGATGAATAATAATCTTGAATTTTCTGTCTAGGAAGCTAAATGTAAGTCATTAAACAGGGCTTTATAGGCTTATCTGGTCTTCAAATGAATAGCAGGTAAACCCATACTTAAATATAGTTTAATTAAACAAGACTTGTTCCCCTTTAAAACAAGTGAGTCTGAACAAATTAAATCAATTGCTCATTGCTTCAAAGGTCAGGACTGTTGAAGAGGTAATCATAAACAGAGGACAAATGGACATATGGCAGGTCTGTCAGAGGATCGTTCTCCCAGGTCCCCTTGTAGTCTGCTCATGCAAACTATTGAGGGGAAGCTTTGGCCTGAAATCCAAACAACCAAACCTTTCATATAAAATCTTTATTGACGATATTATAAAAACTTTCACAGGGAGAAAACTGTTTGCCTCATATAGCAGATTTTCGCGGGTTTCATTTCATCACAGTATTATTAACTGAGCTGCTCCAATCAACACCAATCCACTCTAAGCAACACCAACTCCTATCAGCCTGCCATGCCAAGAAAAAAAAACAAACAAACTCTCGGTTAAAAAGGCCTTGACAGTCAAGTGGCTATAAACAATAGTGAAGCATTTAGCGAGATAAAGATCAAGACATGTTTTTCTGGGATTCCACTCTCAGGAATGGAAGTCAAAAGAGCTAAAAGAGCAATGATTACTGTGGGCTGTGAGAATGATGAACAGAATGGCTATGGAGCGATGTTGCACAGGCTCTATGAACATGGCAGCGATCAGGAACGCAGATGAGTTACTTGATTTTGACTAAAGGCGTGCATGGATAGCTCGCATTAAATAAGCCAGAGATTGCGTTGAGTTGATCAGGTTGTTGACTACAGCAGAGTGTGAAGCTGTGTGTGAGCAGGTACAGGTGGAGAAGAGACATTTCTCCTTTAGGCTAGATTAATCACACATCTGCCTGCTACTACTATGATAAGGTATTTGAATGTTTGATAGCAGCAAGATGGTAGGCTAACAGTCAAGGTGTGTCACTGTGCTATGTGCCTGGCTGATGTAAGCAGCTGGTGTCAGCCCCAGCTCATGATAGGAAACCTTCACATTTGTAGACAAATAGAACCTTTCTCTTCTGTCTTTGAATTATTCATCATAATAAAGTGTGATGCCATTTGAGAACCACTCAACAATTTAATATCTACACACTAATGTGAAATATTTCAGTGTATTAATGAAAAAAAAAACTGCAGAATTCTACATTGCATTAACCTTTTATGCATTTAAAACTAGCTTAACAGAACACCATTCCATGTATGACCTCCAGAGTGACTCCAGTCCTCCCTTCACTCCTGACTCATAGTGCCGGCAAGCTGCTTACCTCAGGTGTCAAAGTCAAGCACAGCTGTCAGCAGGTAAGCATGTGGGATGACACTGAAAAAGGGTGGCTGACATTGTATTTCAGTCAGAGCTGTCAACTCCCTGACACTGATAATGTCCTGACAGGTGCAGATATCTCCCCTCTCCACTCCATTTCTGCACAGCATTGAGCAAGAGCTACTATGTCAGTTCAGTCTTTTTAGTTCAGTCATTAACCACACATGCTCCAAAATAATTAGCTGACACATAAGCCCTTTTTAGATAGAAAAGGCGGCACATTTGCTCCAAGGTAAGGGCGGCAATGTGCCTTTCTAAAACGGAGGCGTAATATTTTTCCTTTTCAAAAGCCACCTCTGAAGTAGAAGCGTAAACATGTGACGTGACGTGAAGCTCGAAGTTTGGCTGTGAACAGCTGATAACGAATTTTGTCTTCAATATAAGAACTTTACATTGCACCCCATTGGAGTTTAGAGCTGGGTTCTTAGCGGGGGGCTTTTAATTTGAAAGTAGCGACCGGCCTTAGCTTGCCGACACAACAACAACACAACCAAACAGCTACAGAGACCAAGGAGATGCTAGCATCTCCTGGATCTCAACGGCTGTCCAGTTGCTCATCTTAATGTCCGCAGATTAAATGGACTGGCTGGTGTGATCAACTGTTTCTTGGTTTTAAAACTCCCCGGCTGTGGGTTGCACAACAGTGCAGGTCATTGACACCTCCGCCCAGCTCACGCAGAGGCCGGCACATTGCCGCCTCGTTTTTAGACAGCAGGCGAGGCGGAAATAAGTGTCCCTCCGAGGCGGAAAATCGGTGGACCAAAACAGACCCCCAATTTGCCGGCCTCTGTCTAAAACCGTGGACCGAGCTGCCAAAAGGACGGGCAAATTGGCGGCTTGGTGCTCTGTCTAAAAACCGCTACACATACACACTTAAAATTATTATGTGGCTTTGTAAATATTACAATAATTAAATGTTATACTACATTAATAATATGCATGAATATCAATGAAGTCATTGTTTGAGTTGGACATAAGAAAATAAATGGCAAAATACCCAGCAGTCAACTGTAACCCTTTTTAGATAGAAAAGGCGGCACATTTGCTCCAAGGTAGGGGCGGCAATGTGCCGGCCTGTCTTTCCAAAACGGAGGTGTAATATTTGTCCTTTTCCAAAAGCCGCCTCTGAGGTAGGCGTAAACATGTGACGTGATGTGAAGTTCGAAGTTCGGCTGTGAACAGTTGACAACGAATTTGTCTTCAAAATAAGAGCTTTACATTGCACCCCATTGGAGTTTAGAAATGGGTTCTTAGCGGGGGCTTTTAATTTGAACGTAGCGACCGGTCTTAGCTTGCCAACACAACAACAAGCTAACACAACCAAACAGCTACAGAGACTGAGGATGTTGCATAACTTTTGGTGTGAGATGTGGAGCATGTTAAGACACTTAAAACACAGTGTAAAGTTCTGACCCCATGCTGTTAGCGTTCAATGCTAAGTCTCCGTTCACGGAGCCCTGTAATGGCTGGACCAAATTTGTTCGCGTCTTCGGTACTGGCAAATCAAGGGTAGCTTGAGCAATGAAGCTGCATGTTTAAATCGACCGAAGTTCTCCTTTAAGTCAAAGGCCTAATTATGGATGTTTCACTCACCAGTTGTCACTGTTTAGCCTTTTTTTAGTCTAGTGTTGTCTTTTAATGTTATCCACTGTAGAAAGAAATTATCCATATTCAGAAATTAAATGGAGAGATAACATTCAGTAAATGTTGCTATTTGTCTTGTCAAATAATGTTTTGTTTTCCAGTTAAAGCTAGTGAGTATTTCAATTATTATTATTATTATTATTATGATTATGATTATGATTATTATCATTATCATCATCATTATTTTTTTATGTCATGATAATAAGCAAAGTTATTCCGACCTATTTATTTATTTTTACTCAAGTTAACTCAATTAATTCAAGTACATTTAAAAGGTTCCAATGCAAGTTTTTAGAGTGAAGAAACTCTGCAATACTGCTAATTTGTTGTCTGCATGATGCTGCTGCCTATTTTTTTGCTTACTTTTGGTGGTATGATGATTTTGCAACATGAGTTGCTTCATTGCTTTGTTTTTTAGTTTCTTAGTTTGTCTGTTCAAAATGCAGTTTGAGTTAAAAGAACTCAAACGTCGGCCTGAACAATCCTCCGGCTTGCTATTTGCTCATCACTTATTTTCACACTTGACCTGATCTTTTTGACCTCAACAACCAATTCTTGAGATTTGACATAAAGTCCGTTAGTCCTGTAATTATTAACTAGAAAAAGGTTATTCATTAAATGAAGTTAATCCAGCATCCAGATGACTACCAAAATCAGATCAGTTGTCCCAAGCTGTTCACCAGATTTAATTTGAAATCTGTTCCTCAGCTTTGGACATTTCCTGCCAAAGAAAACATAATCTTCATGGCAAAAGTAATAGAACTTATTTGATTGTCACATTTATATGTGCAAGTAATTCACATCTCACACACACATTACCTAATATTGTATGTGTAGTTTCCTTAGGCTATGTACAAAAATCAAGATCAACATCAAAAGGCACAATGAAATTCCTCGAGGGAAAGCTGAAACATCTTGAAAATCCAGTTTGGTGTAGACTGATGGAACTTGAGACAGATTAGTACATGGACAGGTATGTATGTATCTGTGCTGAATTTAAACAACTTATATCAACATGTATTGCTTAAATGCTAAAGCAACATTATGTAAACATTTGTGCAATTTGGCACCTTCACCGCTGTCTTAAATACAAATCCCAGGTCTACAACAGCTTATCAAATGTAATGTAGGTGCTACCTACTAACAAACAATGTTTTATCTTGAAAACTTGTATCTTGAAGTAAACATGAATGTCACACTGTGATCCTACCTTCTCACTGAAGTTATACTGTGCAGAAACAAGTGGTGGGGGCAGACTGGCTGAGATAGAGACACCGTTCACCCTATTATAAGTCACCGTACCACCAAAATCATTTTGAAGCTGTTACTGTATGGTAAAAAGGTTAGATAATACTGCTTTAAATGTTGACAGTCTGAGAGTCCAATAAATCACACTGTCACAGAAGACTGTACAAGGCTTCAAAAAGTGATAGAACACACCCCAGAAACTTTTCATGTCCTGTTCAGTTTTTACATGTCAGTGGTGTAAGTGCTCAAGCTGAATCAGGTACATCATTATGCAGTTCTCCACAAGCCAGAGAATGTGTCAGATCTGTTCACATTGATGACAGAGGATTTTCGAAGGCCCAAACTCATTCGCATGAGTGGAACAGTTGGACACAGTTTGACCTCTGCCTTGTAGCTGCAAATTCAATTAGTTGTGGTGTCCAGTAGTATTAGTAGAATAGAGCACAACCAATTTATCAGATTTATTGCAGGTAAGTCGAAAACGTTAAACTAATCACTGACTACCTGTTTTAGAAGATCACACTGTGCACAAGAATCTGAGACCAAACTGTTAGTGGTTGAATTACATTATGGGTATTGCAGATATCATGGTTTGTAAAGGAATAAGAATGCACGGTAGAAAAATAAAAATAAAATAAAAATATTTCTGACCAAAAACCACTCCCTCCTTCATTCCAGGGGTGGGGGAAATATTGATTCACATAAGAATCACAATTCTACTCTTCTATGATTCAGTCTATTCACAACTACCTCTAATCAATTTTACAACATTTTATCTGCCTTGCTTGACCTAATGCACGCCATTTCTTCTTCCATGGTCGTTTATTTAATCTCATAGCCATAGATATGTTGGTTCTGTGGAAGCCAGCACAGGCAGCAAGCAGTGTGACTACTGGCTAGCTGGCTAATCAGTGGCTGCAAACATAAGCCCTCTTGTTCAGTATTTCAAGTTTGCAAAATTAGAGTCAAGTACTTCAGGAACATTACAAGTGCCTGGGATCACATCGTAGGCCACCAGCCACCAACTGCCAGCCAATTTTTAATTGGCAAAAACAAAACAAAAACAAAATCTATCGCCAGCTTGATTTGCAACCCTACAGCATTGTTGAAAGCAAAGGCTTTAGGTGTATGATACAGACAATTGAGCCAAAGTAAGTAATACCATGGCATCAGTATTTTACTGAGAAAGTGGTGCCTCAGCCTTACCAAGAGACAAATGTAAAAATCAGAGACACCTTGACCAACAGCTCCTATATGTGATGCATGTACTTGAATAGCAACCCAGTCATTCTTCACCTTCTTGACTTCTTCAACAGGGACGCCTGGAAGCTTGGGTCTCGTGTGTTCCAAACTAGGTGATGCACGAATAGATTTGGTGATTGTTATAGATAATGCTGCAAACACACTTGCTGCTGCACAGATAGACAATATAACACAAGTGTTTTGTGCATTCAATTAACTTTGTTCCTCAGAAAGCTATGAATCTTACTTTGGTGTCATGGCTGCTTGGGAGGATTAGGCAAATCACAGGATTTTTCCATTGCAGTGCCATCGCAAATCGAAACAGAAGCTTCTACAGATGCCGCCACACAAGTTGAAAATTGATGTCGCTACGAGGTGGAATAGCATGCTGGACATGATGGAGCCATTCCTGGAGCAGCAGCCTGCCATTTGTGCCATCCTCCTCTCTCCAGGTGGAACAATGCTTAGAAATAGCGCCAGCATTCAAGCTAATGAAAAGCACAAACCAAGATTATATTGGAGGGCTCTACACTTAGACTCTTAGTGATCGCTTCTTTGCATGCTTAGTTGCTTCACAACAAAGAAGCAGGCTTTGCTGGCATTGAAACACCAATCACCCTGGGAAATCAAATTGGCAATCCACAGAGATAGGGCTAAAAGATGCACCAGTGTGCAGAATAAATGCAGTCTTTACACAGCCTCTACACTCAACCTAAGGTTTTAAGCACTGCCTTTACCTGCTAAAGGATAACAGCTGGACATTCATGCCAGAGTGATTGCAGAGGCTGCATCCCTTGAGGTATATAAGTAATACAGCCCACTCTTAAAAAACACATTTTCATAAAGTATACAGTACATTTGTATATACACATACAGTATAATATTTCAATGCTATATAATGTAACCTTAGTATAAATGTGTATCTGTGTATGCATGTATTTGATATTTTACATTAGGCTGAGGGACCCTTGTTTATGAAGTATAGAATGAACCATGGTGAACAGATGACCTTTTTTCTGCAGAAGAAGTTGAGACCAGATGAGACTGAGGAAAGTACTGAGACACCACAGTCTGGCCAGAAGAAGGCCCTTAAAGAAGGACATTTGGGGCAAGACATTAACTGAGGTCAGTGTTGTTTGTAAATCTGCCAGCACCAGAGCTGAGGAGGAGTCCAACTCCTGAAACTGTAGATCTGCTTATTCATCCAAAAACAACCTAGATATTGCTCTTGATGGACAGCAATCTTACACATTAAATTGTGTCAGGCCTTATTTGTTATATGAATAATAAGTCTTTTACGTAGCATCAGCTTATATGATGGTTTCTAATGAAGTTTTATAGTGCATCAGAGCACGGAAACAGCATTGGTCAATGTTACAAATCACTTCCTTATTCCATCTGACGATGAACGATGCTATTCTTGTCAGATCTTAGTGTTGCATTTGACACCATTGACAATCACATCCTGACACAAAACTCGAACATTGAATGGAAGGAACTGCATTGAACTGGTTTAAGTCTTATTTATCAGATAGTTCTCGGTTTGCCCAGGATAATAATGAATCATCATACATACCA
This sequence comes from Sparus aurata, assembly GCF_900880675.1. Classification (NCBI taxonomy): domain Eukaryota; kingdom Metazoa; phylum Chordata; class Actinopteri; order Spariformes; family Sparidae; genus Sparus; species Sparus aurata. The sequence goes on from NC_044199.1 coordinate 18,914,287, forward strand.
AAGTTAGTTAAGTGGTTATGTGCTTGGACCAATAATATTCACTTGATATGCGTCCTTTATGTAATATCTTTAGAAAACGAGTTTTCGTTGTTGTGCAGACGATACACAATTGTACTTATCCATTAAGCCAGATGACACTAATCAGTTGACTAAAATTCAGGCCTGTCTTAAGGACATAAAATCATGATGACCTGTAAGTCCCTAAACATCTTACAAACATATCATCTGATGATACAGCTACTCTGGATGCCATTACTCTAGCCTCTAGCACCACTGTAAAGAATCTGGGTGCTATCTTCGATAAGGATTTGTCTTTCAACTCCCACATAAAACACATTTGATAAACTGACTTCTTTCACCTATGGAACATTGCAAAAATCAGCAACATCCTGTATCGAAAAGATGCCAAAAAGTTAGTCCACGCCTTGTTACTTCAAGGCTGGATTACTGCTTTCATCAGACTGCCCCAAAAAGTCTCTAAAGACTTTCCAGCTGATCCAGAATGCTGCTGCATGTTTGCTAAGAACTCATATTAGAGATCATCCTTCTTCAATGTAATAATCTCTGCACTGGCTTGCTTTAAAATCCAGAAGAAAATGTAAAATTATCTCCCTCACATACAAAGGCATTATTGGCAAGGCACTTACATATCTTAAAGACTTGATAGTACCCTATTACCTCACTAGAATACTGCGCTCCCAGGATGCAGGTTCATTTATGGGTCCTAGAGTCTCCAAACGTAGAATGGGAGGCAGAGCGTGTAGCTATTAAGTCTCTCTCATGTGTAACCATCGTCCAGTCTAGGATTGGGAGGCAGACACCGTCTCTACATTTAAGAGTAAACTTAAAACTGTCCACTTTGATAAAGCATTTAGAAAGGACCTGCACAGTCCCTTAGCTATGCTGCCATAGGTTAAGACTTCCAAGAGACTCCCCATGATGCACTGAGTTCCTCTCTCTTGCTCTATCTGTACACATTTGTGTCACATTAACGCATGATACTAACTTGGCTTCTTCCCTGAGTCTCTGTGCTTTCTTGTCTTGCAGGTTCCTGTGTACTGTGGTCGGTCCTGGTGCTGTGGTCCTGCTTGACTCCTACTACAAGCACTATCACTATCACCATCATTATCATTATTATTAATAAGAATCATATTGATAATAATGATGATGATGGTGATAGTGATGGTGATTGCTTTATTAATAAGAATCATATTGGGGCGGCTGTAGCTCAGTGGGTAGAGCTGGTGGACCAGTGATCGGAAGGTTGCTGGTTCGAATCCCCTGCTTCCCCTGGGGTGGGGCTGAGCTACATGCCGAAGTATCCTTGAGCAAGATACTGAACCCCGGAATTGCTCCTGATGTGCAATTGGCACCCTGTGGGGCAGCCACTGCCATCAGTAAAGGTCCTGCAATGAGCTGGCAACTTGTCCAGGGTGTACCCTGGCCTTCGCCCATAAGTCGAACTGGATTTGGCCCCAGTAAGCCCCGCAACCCCCCAGGGGGGACAAAAAGCAGCAACATCCCGCAACCCTGACGGAAAAAGCGGAAAGAAAACAAACAAACGAACGAAGAATTAAATTTAGACTCAAGTGGTTTTCCATGTTTTAGTATTATTATAATTTCATAATAAAAAAAAACTACTCATAATTTAACTATTATAGCTGTTACTATTGTTACTATCCATGCAAATTGACTTGGGATTGACTAAAGATGCAGCCGTATTAATTTCCACGGCAGCGAATGGTTTAGACGATATTATTTTGTTTGTGGGTGTTCATCAATGATGACAAATGATCTGAATGTCTGGTCATCAATGTTTTATTATACTCAGTGGAAGTAGGTGTAGATTTTCCTTGAGATTTCTTGAAATGTGTTCGTTAATAAGGCCGACTGTGTTGGCATTTTTAAATGAACAAAAACAACTTAGTGTCAGTTGTCAAACACACTCTGTCAAATTCAATCAAATAAATAAGTAAATAACTAGTAAGACCATTTGGTTTATTGATCTTTAAAAATTAGGTTTCAATGTGGATGCATTTTCGCCAGATGTTTTCTTTTCACCTGCCGAGATTTGCATCCACCTCTTTATTCAGCATGAAGGAGTGTTAGTGTCAAATTCTCAATGTGAATGAATATGGGAACAGCTGGGAATATGACCTGGCACGCAATTATGGACCTGCCAAGATTTTCATCCAATTGTTTTTTCAGCCAAGAACAGTATTGCATACATAAATTCTCAATATTGAGTGAAAACAGCCCAAATATGAGCACGGGTTTCATATTTAAATGTCTGAAACTGGAAGACTGGAAGTGGATAGGATTGTCTGGAGTTCTTTTCAGACACTAGGTTGAAACACTGTTACCAGCTCATTTTCTGGGCAGTGATGACTCAACATTGAGCATTTCATACCTCTAACACTTACCTATGCTGCAGGTAGATGCATGTCAGGCAGGTCCGCCAACTGATCTGATTTTGGTTGAAAAGTTTTTTTTCAGAAATGTTAGGGTGAAACAGCTCTCATCATGTGTGTTGTTGCTTCCCCTGGCATTGCCTACAGATCTCCCATCTTGTTTCACTGTTTCCAATAAATAATGGGAAAACCCATGGGCGTATTTTGTCCATAACAGATGCCCAAATGGTGCCTTTATGGGTTTTGTTTGTTTTTTTGCACTTAAAGATGAGCCATTTACCAGTTTGGATTTTCTATCCTATAGTGTGTTTTTCTCACCTACTGCTCAAGAGGTAGACTCGCATGAAAGACTCCCAGACCTGTTCATTTTCTCACACCAGGTTCTGCTGGTTTCATATGAAGTGGGTTACAGAAATCAGTTCGGCAGGCAGTTGTGATGCTGGTGTTATGTCGCCTCCATACAATGAATCTCTTGGCCGCCTACCTGATGCGGCAGAGTGAAAGCTCAATGTTGACTGATGACTTGCTTAAGGGAGAGAGAAATGGTGGAAGGAGGGAGAGAAGGAGAGACTGATAAATGTGCCAGGTGTTAGCCAATCTACATTTGTTTCATCTGTCAACAGTCCTGATGCATCACATGCCTTCATGTAGGTATGTTTTTGTTGGTATTGTGAGGTGGCAGACAGTCGGCTGTCCTGAAGTACGTATTAATGTGCTCTGATTGATGTCCTTGTATTCTAAGCACATATTTTAGTACATCAGAGGGATAAATAGCGATTATAGGCCTCAGTGATGCTACATGCCGAGCCTGTGACAGATTCTTTTAAGGAACACTTTGGACTGTATGTTACGCTTTAAGAGGTAAAGAGTCAGTGTGAGAGAATGGGAAAATACATCGGCTACATGAAAGGTTTCACTATATTTAGGTACCAAGGTGAATCTGCATTTTGCCTCTTCAATATAACTGAGAACCTGATTTACTTGATTGTACCTGTTTTACTGATATGTGACATTTTTCACCACCGGAGGGCTTTAGTCTGCTCCTGCCAACAAGAAAAGCAAAAAAAGTGGAATTCCTGTAAGTGCGGAATCCTTGGTGTTTGCGCAGTATTCATTGTGTGGCATGTCTTCCATACCAGGCAGCGGTTAGGTTTGTTGAATTAAGCATACTGGTATGTGTTTGTTGTATAAGTGAAGCTTATTGCCTCCGTCATGTGCTCCTTAGCACATTTTCTTCTTTTGGTAACATGCCCTTGGCCTCTAGTCAATCCAGTTATTTATCAAGTGACTACGAATAGCAAAAGACTGGCTCTGCTGAAAACAGGCTTGGTGTTTCTCTTGACTGAAACCTCAAAGTGACACCATGTGGCAGTTTCTCAAACACGGCTTCTGTTTCTGTAGATACACATCCACATCTAGGCCATTCATGGCTGCTTTTGATGTGAAGTATATTTTTTAATCATGGTGACACCTGTTCAGTATGGCTCCTCTACCAATAATTTGAGTGTCCCTTTTCTTATTGTTTTTGTGAAACATGGATGACTCACTTAGAAAAGGGGTAATGACTTTCTGATGACCATATAGATCGACCAAGGAATCAACTTCTTCAATGCTGGCAGCCGACATTGATCAGGAAAGGGGCACTGGTTTTTCATGGGTGGGCACTTCTTTTTGTATGGTCATAGATCAGAGGTGTGTGTGTTTGTTTGTTTATTTGTTTGTTTTGGTGGTGTAGTGTTGGCACATTCATATGATCAAAAGATTGTTACCGTACTTTTAATTTTGATACCACCAATGCCATATTAAGACCCTAGGTTAGAGTAAGTGAGCAATGAATAAATAGTTCAACATTCTGGGAAATTTTGCTTTCTTTCTGCTTTTTTTCCCATTATACTGAGACTTTATGAGTTTGGTCTGCACTGGACAACGCGAGCAATTAACTGTTTCCAAGAAATAACCACATTCTTATATTCTAAACCTGACACTGACAAAAGTCCTTGCCTTCTCCTATTTACTTAGCTTTAATTTTACCAGCCTCACTATCAGAGATTTGAAATTGAGGTACAGCTTTAAATAATTCTAGAAACTCATGTATAGCTTGACAAAGATTAGCTTGATTTTTAGAGTATAATGATGTATATAATTGTTAATACTCAGTTCTGAGAGTTGTCCTGATCTTAAAGTACCCTAATGAAGTATCACTGGAGAATATGCGTGTCAAATCTCATCATTTGAACTGTCATGGAAAATCTGACCCATGTCTGTCAAAAAGAAATCCATGGTCCAGCAGCGTTACATAACTTAAACAAGTCATCCATGGGCTTGTATAGGCAACGGAGACGCACAGGAAAGGTATCATTTTTCAGGTCATGTTGCAATCAGCTCACACAGGGCCCCCCCAAAAAAGTTATTTATACATATAAATTGCTGCAAATTGTTACAAAGAGCCCCTTGTGTTTGTTCAACCTGTCTATCCGTCCTTGACTTCCTCCCCATGTGAGTTGTTGTTCTTTATACTTTGTCTAACTTTCTCCTGTGCTGCTGTCATAGTACCTGCAGCCAGTAGAGGTCACCACTTAACAAGAAACGGCAATATGGGTCATGAGCTGCTTTCACAGGTGACGTATATGGTAATTTTTTTGATGACGATGTGTGGATAGTTTGTTAGATGCAGCTATTAAAAGGTAAAACGTACAAGGTACAAACTAAGGTGGAGTGATACTGTTATTCATTTAAACAGTCTAAGATCTTAGAAAGTAAAGACTTGCTGACGAATAAGGATAACATAGGTTCAGAGAGGGCCTCTGATCTGTGTGGTGCATGGTGTTCATTTATTCTAAATGACAGTAGATCCAAGCCATGCTAAAGGGCCAATAAGGCCGTTTGATACAAATAATTTATGACGATGACCAGTATTTGCATTGCAAAATTCCATTTGCAAAAGCTGTTGTGTTATGTATTTTGTATGTATGTATATTAATATGAATACATGCATCATGAGGCAACATGTATATGATAAAAACTGAAATGATACATTTTGATTACCAAAATATATTTGGTTAAGAGCAGAAAGGACATTTTGAAAGCTTAATAAAATAGAGACATGATCATCTGTGCTATAATGGATCGAAATTGAATGTTGAATTACTCAGAAATATGAATGGAGGGTTTTTTTCTTTTTAACAAAAAAGTTATTATTTTAATAGAATTACATAATTTATCTGATTTTCTATGAAACCTAAAACAGACCTTTGTGACAGAACTTTGTGTTCAATATTGTTTGACCCTGACATCATACGTGGACAACAGTTAAAATAGTTTCAAACTGTATAACATGACAAGTACAATGTAAGCTGATGAAGTAAGAAAGCAAACAGAAAAAATAAACTGTACTGTATATGAACACATACTATATAGTCAGTACATGTTCATGTGTGTTTGTTTCAGTAAGACACAGAATAAACTTGAAGGGCAAATGTCTTACTTTGAAAGTTATATTGCTCATCTGCTCGCTCAGCCATTCTGGTCAACTTGGCAGAAAATGTTCTCCTCTTGTAAAACGATTGCTCAAGTTAAGTGGATGTGCAATTCAGCACCTCAGACTTGGCCAGCAAATCCGTTTGGATTTCAGTTGCTTGGGCGCTTTATAAAGTACCAACACATGGTTCTCGCAATGCGCTGCAGTCTGGTGTTGTTGTTGTCAAGAACTATTGGCAAGAGTAGTAGCAGTCCCTGCTGCTCAGTCTGCTATGTCCTTCATGTCAGTCTCAGCTCTCTCTGTGCCTCAGAAGGAGACTAACAGACCTTCCTTGCCCCCACACACACAAACACACACACACACACAATGACACACAACAAGACGGCAACTAGGACAAGTTAGCAACTTCTTCTAAATCCAGCAACTCCTTAAGATTTCCCTCAACCCAGCAAGATACACAAGGGGAGTTTTTTTAAATTAAATTTGTACTGTTCATTTTTTTATTTTTTTTATTTTTTTAATGAATCCAGTCTTTGACGTCCTGTTATTAGTGTCTATCTCTATGTTTGTTTATCTCTGCCCTCTAATGATTTAACTGTCTGTTTTGCTTCCAGATTTATATGGTGTGCCTGCAGGGTGTGTTGACATCCTGATGAACCGATGTATACTGATTACCAGACAGACGATGGTGTAGGTCATCTGTGGAAGCAGTTTATACATATTTAGATTAGTTGCAGTGGTTATCATGACAGGAGCAAAGGAGGAAGTCAGGTGAAGGATTATATAGTGCAATAAAGTCTGCATAAGGAGGAGGTTGGCGTAGTGAGAGCTTGGACCTTCAATGGGAATTGAATAGAGTGTCAGAGGTGGAGACACGTTCCTTCCAATGAAAGCTGCTCAGTGGCGCATAAAACAATACCTGTTCAACATCCAGGTATGAAATAACCCCGGTGTTCCATATAGCTTCCACATCTTGGGGCTCATAAAACATGCACACAAGAGACTTTCATTGGCTGAGCTGGATACTTTTTGGTTTAGCCAAGGATATTATAAGAGAGGAGACAAACCACTTAGAGCATTTTGAACACAGAAATCTATAACAACAGAGATTGCGGTTGTGTACATATATGATTTTGCGGGGGTGATGCAAAAAACGTATCGACAGTTTGTTCGGACGTAAAGGTGTGAGGATGTGTTGAAATACCAGCATGCCTCAGATGAGGCCACTCACTTTCTCTCCATTTTCATGCAGACTTGCTGTCCTTGAATCTGCTGGTCCTTTTGTAAGTTGAAATAAGTGTGAATACAGACCACGAGCAATAGAACACAGTGCAATCGTTGAATTTTTTAACTTGGTCTGCCGTCATCACACAAGAGTCTGACATGAGTGAGTTTTTTCATGGCAGTTTAATATCACATGCTGGGTCATCAGCATGTTTTCCAGCACCCTCGAAGGATGTGCCCCAAATTTGAAATTTGATAGCTGCCTTGGGAACACAAATTGTTGGCGAGCTAAATATGCCTGAACTTTCAGACAATACAGGTCATCCAAGTCCACGAGGAAATGGTGGGAACCTGACCACTAACAAGACATGATTACAGGTTTCTTCCACTGTGACACTAATTCAAGAAGCACATCCCACCATCATACTTCAATTGCAGTGTGATTTACTCCATGAATATGGTTTCCGGTGTCTGGAAATATATTTCATGCTGAGTTTAATCAAGTAGTAGAGCAAAACTAATATATGGTTATCATTAAAATGCTATCCGTTAGTTCAAAACTAGACTTTATCACATTCATACAGACATAATGCATAATTTGTCAACCCTTTATCCTGACATTATTGTCTATTACATTAGACTAGAAGAGCTTGGTGTGCAGGGTAGCCGTGCGAAACAGCAGGAAATCCAATGACTATGTAACAGGTCAGCAGGAGATTTTCCTCTTTTTGCATTTTAACTTCTCAGTCTTGAAATAATGCCAACTAGTGTGCCAAGCAGTTAATGAATTATGGTCCACAGAGACATTAATTCCTGCCTGGGGAAAGGATTGGTATAGATTTTTCAAATGATCAATTACCCAATGTAATGGGTTATTGTTTTAGAGCTCATTTCCATAAGCCTGTCCATTAATCTCAATCAATAGTCTATAAGCATGACTTAGAGAGTCCTGTGCCTTTTTTCTAAAATGAGAATACGCTCATTTTTCTTTGCCAATATCTCAAGCCGGGGGAAGGCAGTTCCCTTCCTAATGTGAATATTAGAATATGCAAGATCACTTGGCGTTGTCATTTCCAGGCTGTTCCTCTTGTCAAATATTTTAATATGCGTCCAAGATGACTGCCTACTCAAACATTACAGAGACAAAGAGACTGCTGGCCTCATCCCTCTCGCTGAAAATCCTGGTCCATGTGTGAGACACTGTGTGGGGCTGTACAATCATTTTTTTCTTTCCTGAAAATATCGTGCTAAGTGGCATATTACGTTAGGTAAACACAATGTAAGCCAGGATGATTGCACATACTAATTTGCAAGAAAGCTAATTGACCGTGTATGCCTTTGTGTGGTCTTTGGAAATCCACAGCAGCTGACAGGGAAATGGCAGAGACTGATGAAATTGATGTCACTGAGGCCTCGTGCATATTGATGTGTTGAAATGAATGGCTTAACTTCATCAAAAACCCTAATAATACATTGTTTTGTTTTTTTATGAGATGAAATACAGATGTTCTTGGGTACCCATACAAGGGCTTAACAACACCTATGGGTCTAAGAAATATCTTTTTCTATTGCAATGTTTTTGCTTTCCTTAAACATGTATTTGTTATATCCCTAGTAATGGATAGGCAACCAGTGACCAATAGTGAGCCAACAGTCACAGTCCTACAGGATCTGCTGTTGGTCCACTGGCAAGTGAGACAATGATGACATTGTAGCTTCCATGAGAACACCTCCCTTTCACCAACTTATGTGTGTACATACGGTTGAAAATTCAATTGTTGAATTATGTTGAAAGGACAATTATTAGTCATATTGAGTCAAACATACAATAATAAAACAGACATTCAACATTCACCGCGGTGAGTCCAAAAGGATGCTGAGCAAAAGCATAGAGTCAGGACGAGAAGCAGGAGGGACAGGAGGATGCGCTAAAAGAACCCAAAGAACCAGAGAACAGCACGTGTTGTGAAGTTTTATAGTCTAGAGGCGTGTTTTGGAAGAGAGAGAATCCATGGCGCTCTTGATTACTAATGTTTTCCTCTAAGTGGAATGTAGGGCTGTCAAAGTTAACACCATAATAAGGTGTCAGTGGTTCCTCAGTGTGAATTTTTTTGACGCACCATTAATGCACACACGTTATGACCCTTTGCCTGCTCTGTAGTTTAGGAAATAAGGAAGCGATGCAGCAGTAACGCTGTCGATGGCAGCAGAAATGGTTAAAGAAAAGGGTATTTTGAATGTTAAGTTCAGCTTCAAAGCCCTGCCAGATGGTTCCCTCAACAAGAAAAAAGTTATTTGCAATGAGTTATCACTGGAGTACATCAAAGTCTCAAATACCACTTGCTGGCCGAGCACACAGCTGATACAGAGAGCCCTCCTCAACCCTCCAAAGGCAGACCATGTTGGATAGTTTGCAATGAAGACACCTGGACAACTCATGAGACACACTTTCAACAGCGATAGCTAAATGGGTGGCTACAGCTTCATCGATTGACAGCCTTAGTCAAAAGAGAACTCTACGTAAAGGGTTGTAATTTAATTTCAATATATGCAACATTAAAAAGAACCAATGGTTGTGCAAATAGCTTGTAAGATGAATTATTCAGATAACACATCAACCCGTACTATAACATATAATCATTTTCTTACCTGTTTTTAGGATTAGATAACAGTGGGGCACATCAAAAATAGTAAAAGATAACTGAACTCAAATCACAATTAAATCATATTGGTTAACATCAAATACACTCGTGGTAAATATAACACGCTAACAGATGACTGGTGGATGAAGTCCCTGTCTGAAGAGCAAACAAAGTAGTTATTTATCCAAAGTTGGTCGGATGAGGCTGGACTTTTCAGGTTTGTTCCTTGTCATTCTTGACATCCTTCCTCCTTAAGGTCAGGGGTCAGTGGGTCTGTGTGCACTCCAACACAAGCTTTTTAATCAAACTAATCAAAATGTTGAAGAAATAATTAGTTTCTTTGTATATTACCGTGTTTGGTATGCTACACATTAGATCCATGAGCGTTACAAGCAAAATAACCATGTGATCTGGTGGTAGATGTCATCATAGTCCCAAGACGGAATCATGGAATTTATTTTAGGGCAATATCGGGAAGCCCAGAATATCCTTCCATCCCTACTTTAAATGAAACTCTAGCAGGTAAAAATACACATTTGAATAATTTCATTTTCTCATTTTGGATCGGTTTTGTCCAGGGGTGGATTGGACATCGGGAGTACCGGGACTTTTCGCGGTGGGCCGGTCACTAATGGGCCGATGGACGGCCGTTTTTTATTTTATTTTTATTCATTTATTAATTTAACTTTTTTTTTTTTGCCATGCCTCGCCTTGCCTTGGTAACTATTGTAACTCTCCCGGCCCGGGGAGAGAGACATGCATCGGCTCGGCCCACAGTGCTCAGCTGCAGACACAGCAGTGAGGTGACGATTGGCCCAGTGGCTTGTCTGTCTAAAGAATACCTGGCCCAATGGCCCTATGAGAGGCTACAGAGGCCCAGGAGTCCCACCCACGCATGTTATTGACCCCCCCTCGTCCAATCAATTTTAATGATGAGGAGTCGATGATGAGAGAGAGAGAGCGAGAAAAAAAAAAAAAAAAAAAAAAAACACACCAGCACACAAAAAACAAAAATGGAGAAGGAAAGTAAAAAACGCAAAGGCGGTGCGGAAAAATTGAGGGAAAGACAGGCTGCTAAAAGTAAAACAATAACGCAAATGTTTGCTGCAGGGGCCGGCCTGGCTGGGGATAGCAGCACCGATGCTACAGCTTCAGCAGCGGGTCCTTCACGTGAGTCTGAAGAGAGTGAGGCTTGCATTACCACTGTCCTTATGGTGCAGGAGGAGGCTGAAAAAATAAGTGTTGAGGAAGTCTCTCCACCATGTGAACGAGGCAGTGATACCGTGGTTAGCAGGTATGTGCCTTCTAGAATGGTGTGGATAAACATTGATTAAAATAAATGGTTCAGAACGGTTGCTTAAAGGGATAGTTCGGGTTTTTTGAAGTGGGGTCATATAAAGTACATATGTATAGTCGATCTGTTCCCTATCATCATCACCGATCAGCGCAGCCTCAGTTTGGAGAAGTAGAGAGCCGCTCCAGCCCAGATGCTCAGCTTTGTACTGCAGTGAACGGGGTCCAGCGAAAAAGCGAAATTAACCACCTAAAACAAGGCTCACGTAAAAAAATCTATATAAGTTCAAGTGTACGTTGTATAGGTAAAATTCACACCGCTTTACATCGCCGTCAGACCGCGCTTTCTTTTGGCACTACATTTTCTAAACTGCAGAACCCCCGTATCCCTACGCACTAGCGTAACTGGGCAACAGCTGATCTGCAAGCGGCGGAATACAGCGCGAGGCTCAGTTGCTGGACGAGAGGTTTACTTTTGTTAAAAATGAAACTTAACTCTCCGTATCCTTCCGCATTAGCGCTCATGCGTAGGGATACGGGGGCTCTGCGGTTGAGAAAATGTAGTGCCAAAAGAAAGCGCGGTCTGACAGTGATGTAAAGCGGTATGAATTCTACCTATACAACGTACACTTGACCTGATGTAAAAAAATTTACGTGAGCCTTGTTTTAGGTGGTTAATTTCGCTTTTTCGCTGGACCCCGTTCACTGCAGTACAAAGCTGAGCGTCTGGGCTGGAGCGGCTCTATACTTCTCCAAACTGAGGCTGCGCTGATCGGTGATTATGGTAGGAAACAGTTCGACTATAGATATGTACTTTATATGATTCCACTACAAAAAACCCAAACTATCCCTTTAACTGTCTATGAACTTTACTTGACATAATAAATAGCAAACTCTGGATGGTGTGGTGTGTTACAACTAAATCTAGTTATCTAAAGTATTGGAAAACAATAACCATATTCATATACTATCCTGAATAATTGATTAGTTGCTTTTATTAACCACTTAATCCCTATTTCATACTTTCATCAAAGGATGCCACACAAAATTGCAGATCTACAAGCTTACAACTCACATGTTGCAATGTGATGTGTTTTGAGCATGTAGATCTGCTATTTTCCCAGTTTTTCATCCTTTCTACCTATAATGACATCCCCCAAATCGGGTCACCAGAGTTAAAGTGCAAAGTGCCAACATGCACCTTTTTTCGTGCCCACACTCCAATTTGGTCATGAAGGACACTGAGCTAACAACTTAACATGTATGCTTTACATATTTTTTTCAGTCTGTGTTTATGGTTTATTGTCCTTTCAACAGTTTAACAGTAAACAGTTAAAATTAATAAAACACTGATTAACTACTGTTACAATAGAACATCTGCATACATATTACTCATGATGAAGTACACAAATTACAAGTATTTCCTCTTATGTTATGCTTCATTGTCTATACATTATGTTGAGCTGTACTGTCTTTCTAAAATAAAATTAGTGTTTGTCCATTTTTCAGATCATTATACAATTGTTTTCCATACTTTAGCCAACTTGCCAAAGTTCTGATTGCATGCAGACTCATTATGTGCATGTAATCTTGTTCAAACTTAACCTATTCCACACTATTCCTCTACTTTTCAAGTCCAGGTTTGTGATAGGCGACAGGCCCAGTACATCATCTCCTGTGGAGATGATCTCACCAGAGACCCCAAGCAGCCCAGTGAGCCCACCCATAGATTATATCACCCGTCCCAACCCACACACCCTTTCTCCAGTATCCTTCTTAAGAGCAAGTGAGCAACACACTGTGTAGTTATCATTTATTTTATTCAAGGCTTCAGAATATAAAGGGATATTGTATTGTATAGTATAGTGGTGTTATTAAGAGCTTGTGTGTTTGTATGTACATCAACGGGGCGAGTAGGCACAATATCTGCGCGCAGATTGTAGTGGGCCGGTCTGGACCAAAAAGTCCAGGGCCAAATTTTTGTCCTAGTCCACCCCTGGTTTTGTCTTTTGTCGTTAGGCAATTAGGGTGCTTACATTTGTGGGTAGCATTCTTCTCAGCCAAGGTGGCGACAGTTCTGTACTTTCAATAAATAGCGGCTTCTTCCATGGGAAACAGTAAACCACTTTGAGTTTGGAATTGGTTTAAAAAGCTGCAACTCTAACCAGTGGTTAACATTCTTTCACAAACAGAGAAAATGGATGTGGTTGATGTGGTGGCAGATGTAATTCATTACATTACAAACAGACTGCTGTTCTAGCAAGATCATCATCATTAGCATGGATGTTTGCATGGATAGCAATAGCATGGATATTACCACGGATCGCAATAGTGGTCACTCTAACATGAGGTCTTCTTGGGTACCGAGAAGCTGTGAGTGTGTTTATTCATCGGCAAACTGTATCATGTCCTGTGCATTTACCAACTTCACTGTTTAATTTCCCTGTGCTCTGTTCGTCAACATGTTCTTAGTGCGCCTGAGCTTGGAGGATGACACATGACTTACAGATTCCGCTTTAGTCATGCGTCATGGCTTCATTCTAGCAACAGCTAAATTTAAAATTTAAAATTCAAGTTTGAGCACCAATTAAGTAATTAGTTAAAAAACTATTTGGGAAACAGTGTGGCTCTTTATTACTGTCAAGGAAGGTCTCAGAAGAATATGATTTATCATAAAAATGACCCAAACGATAAAATGGTTCCAAAATGACTTGAGTATTTTGTCATCTTTTTGTCAGTGCACTCCAAAACTGTACCTCTGGTGTGAAATGCCTCCTACGTGGTTTTGGCTTGATTAGGTTTAATAGTAAGCCTTGGTTAAAAGAAGAAACAAAGGCATGTCTAGAAAAGTGTCAGATTTATGATGAAGCATTATAACTGCAACATTACAGAAACTTTCTTTGAAGTTTGAATCCTTACAGTACCAAGCAAGACAGCAACAATATAAAAGTCAATTCCAAATGATGAAGTGGCAGATTATCATAATCGTATTATTATAACAGCGAAGGAAGATACTTGTGTCTGTGTAATTCCCCTCACAATTTCATTCTTCAGTCTCTTGGCTCATTTCAAGGCTGTTTTGAGGGATTACTGTTCACTTATGTTTGTATCAAACCCCTGATTTACAAAGAATAGGAGATAGGAGACTCTTCCCCTTTAGAAAACCCCCATGTAATGTGTAAGGCAATTTGCCAGTCTCTGGAGGGAGTGTGGTGGACAGACTGCAAGGACTGTTGACCATGGTGCGTTAGGCCCAGCAGGAGGTTGCCTTGAACTGCTAGGTGCAAAATCTATTAGTAATGCTGATTTGTCATTTGGGAGCTCTGGAAAGAACAAATAACAGCTTTTCTCTGTCAGATGTTCTGCTATTGTAGACAGAAACACTGATTCACAGAGACATGCTGCTCAAACAAATGGCACTCACAACTTCTTTTGTCTCTTTTATTGGCAGCTTCTCAGCTTCTCTGAAAGCTTTCTTATGAAGAGTGTCTGTGTGGCATTGTAAGAATTTGTTCGTTCTGTGTGTTCATCTGTTTGATATTGTCATAAATGCAAAGTCTAAAAAAGTTTCTCTGTCAACACAAACTTTTCAGATATTTATGATGAAATTATCTTTGATATGTGGTTGAAAATAATCATTAATATTGCCATAACTTGATGTGCGGTTGTGAGTTTTGTTGCAGCTTCTGCTATAGCTCAACCTTTGTTGGATTTTTTTGACTGATAAAAATATTGTGGACACCGTATTTTAAAAACTTATAATGACTTCTACAGTGACGCAACTTGACCAAGATAGATAGAATGTTAAAACCAATTTGTCAAGACACTAATTTTTAATTACCTCAAATTTATCATCAAGACTGAAACCAATATGGGTAACCTCTTCATTTTACAGGTCAGGAAATTCCATGGTAAGTAGTTTGTTATTATCAATCAACATATGTGAAATGTCTTTGTTACCCCAAAGTTATGACAATAATTACCTTCAAATGTACTATAAAAGAATGAATATTAACATTTATTTGATTATAATGTCCAGTTATTTTAAAATGTGCTATAATAGATAGATGGAAATGTATTTAATGCATTCTCAGGATTTTTTTTCAGCAGGTCAAGAAATTGAAATGAGTTGTTGCAACTTGAGAAGGCTTGCAATGAGAAGTCAGACTTGATTTATTAAAGGTCCCATATTAAGAAAAACATGTTTTCTCTGCTCTCTACATCTATAAACTGGTCCTCCCTGAGCCTCCCAACTCCCAGAATAAGTAAAGCAAACAATTCCTGCATGGTCTCTGCAGCCAACCCACTGGTAAAACGGCGCTACTACAGGCTGTTCAGATTCAGGTCCTTTCGTTACGTAACATTTTTTGCATTGAGTTGTGAACTAAAATTTGGGTTACAAGCCAGCGAATGCCACAGTGAACGCTGTAACATCCGCCCAGCATCCCGTGTCTTACTCGATAGCCAGACAGACATGCATAGGGCTGGGTATTGTTAAGAACTTCACGATTCGATTTGATTTCGATTCTTTAGGTGGCAATTTGTTTCAATATGGATTTGATTCAATATTGATTTAAATGCTTCGATATCAATTCAGTAATAAGTAGTAATAAACAAATAATTCATTATTGTACCTGTTGATATGTTTTTAATTCAAAAAGTAATCTCAAATTTCCTCACACGATTGTTGTGGATGTTTAGTTAAAAAAACAACCATAGTTAAGCTGAGAAAGTGCCATTGTTTCTGGGACTGCATGGTACATTTTTGTCTGACATAAACGTAGACATAACCACGGTCCCCCCACCCTCCGGCTAGACGCAAGGGGGTAAAACGTTGATACTGAACCCCCCTCTCTCCCCGGAGGAGAGTGTTACCTGCGGGCGCACGGTTCAGTGGCCAGGTTGAGACCGGCTGCGCTAGGAGTTTACAGTCTCCGAAAGAGCGGTGCGTCAGACATTGGCTACCCGTCTCCGCAGCTCCAAAGTTTTTTTTCATGGCGCACCACCCTCCGACCCTCGAGCGAAGTCGCGGGCGAGGCACTGCAAGCTGCTGGGGGGGGGACCAAGAGGCGTCCGGCTATAGACAGCGGGTGGTCGGGGGCCGCTGCTTGCCTGAATCGATTCAGAGGATTTTCTGAATCAATATTGAATTGGGAAAAAAATTATTGCAATGCATTGATCAATCGATATTTTTACCCACCTCTAGACATGCACGTTAGCAAACTTGTTTAACATACAAGCCCCGTCACGGAACAAATTAAACTCATAAGTCAAGGCACCACTGTATTTAAATCTTCTCTGCTCAAAAGAAGAGCACGCGGTTCTTTCTGCCGCACCCTGTGCATTTTCACTGCACATTTATGGCCGATCGGAAAGACTAAATATGTCACACACAATGATTAAATATATATATAACAGACTGTGGAACATCAGCATGTGTAGTACATGACAAATATGTATAATGGCGATATAAAGAGAGACAGCAATGGGCATGCGCCAACTGCCTGCGTCAGTATGTGTGGCACATCCCCGTCAGAGGTGAGGCACGTCTCATCGCTGCCTCACCTCGCTGTTCTCTCATGTATTTGAACAGGAAATGCTTAAATTTAGCGATTTTGACCATAGAAATGTTGAAATCGTACAGAAAACAAATTTATAGAACAGTCATGAGCTTAAGTCCGAATTTCCTCCTCTTAATGAATGAATAAACCACGGCAAGTTTTTTGTAAATTACATTTTAACAGGTGCCTCCCCTGACAGCACGTCACTGGTCCAGTGGTAAGCTAGCAGTGTTTCACAATGTCGCCGCTCAAGCAAATTGCTCAGTTGTTGTATAAATCAACATAAGTGCCTATATTCTGTCCTAGCTACAGAAGAACAGAAGAGACAGGGATTGCGTTTCATTTTTAACGACATCGTGCTGGCTACGGTTCCTGTTAGTTTGTATGTGTGTGCTAACCACTTCACGTGGAACTGCTTCAGTAATGAGGATCAGTAGAAAGCTGGCTTTGCCTCGACACTGACCCTCGTAAAAGGATCAGTTCCCAACCGGGGGCGCCGTGACATTCCGACACCCCTCCATTGCGAAACCCCACCCTTCCGAAACACCCCCACTCCGAAACACCGCTGTTCCGACCCTCCCCTCAAAACACAGCCGTTCCGAAATTGATTTTCAAGTTTACATTACTTCCTACATCAAACACTGCCGTCCGCTCACCGGCCGCATTCACACAACTCATTGCTTTTTATTGCTAATAGGCCTATGTCACTATCTTCATTTATTATATAGTATATTTTCGCTTGCAGCAAACACATTTAATCTTTTTACATGCACTATCCGTGGTGCTGAAATCCCCACTTCCAGCCGCACCCGCACAACTCTGAAATAAACTGTGGCCCATGGGTGCGATCTGCCGGGGAATGACCCCTCTTCTCGTCCGTTTTAACATAACTTGTCTTTGTGGAAGGTTAACAAGGTATGAGTGGATTGAGCACTGCTGCTCAGTTTGTCTTTGAAAAAAAAAAGGAATTCAAAAAAGCATTCAATAAACATTACATGAAATTGATTGTGTATCCATCTCTTATAGTCATAGACTATCATGACCACGGGCCTACACACGCAAACTGTGCGCACGCAAAGGCGCTGTAAGGCAAGGGCGCAAAGGCTGTTACATAATTACATTGAATGTAATAATGTCCGCAAACGTAAAAAACCTCAAACACCTACTAATACTACTGACCGTGCGTGCAAAATTCAACTGCTGACCCTCCGCTCCGCTGTCACACAACGGATCCCCCGTCCGCGCTCCCTCTCTCTTGCCCGAAAAATAATTTCCATGAAAAAAACATCGCATGACATTTAAATTTAAATTCCCATTGAAAGTACAAATCTCAAGAAATCTGGATGTATTGCTCATTTGTAAACACAACACTTGACAGTCTATAGGCAAGAATCTAAAGGTTTATTAATTCAATTCATTTCAAATTCGCTTTATTGGCATGAATGCCACAACAACAATATTGCTCCAAGCACCAAGAACCACGAAAAGAATACCTAGCACAGTAAATAATAATATTAATAATACTAATAATAAAAATAATAGTAATAATAATAATAATGATAACTTTGAACATTATCACAATTAAGTTATCAATCTGCGATGTAAACAAAATGCAAACATTAGATACTTCTAACCATTTTTCTAAAAGTGTCTGTATTTTAATTGAGAATAGTTTTTATATAAATTACACAAAAGGAAAAGAAAATATGATTTGTTTTACCTTTTTCAGCCATAAGCGGTCATATTGACCGCACATCATTTCGCGGGATTTCATTCATTGTCTCTCTTGTCTCTAACTTTGTTAGCGGTCTCCAGCTGTGCGACTGTAACACAACTTTATATGAAGAAGGACTAACACTTATAGCCTAATTGATTGTTATTTCTTACACTTACAGAACTGTTTACGACTCGAAACAATGTTATTATATATGACGTTTCTGACCAAATGTCGTGGCTTCAAATGCATCAAATTCCCACATCCAGTTACGCAGGCAGCTGTCCAGGGTGCTGAACCAGGTGACAGACAAAGGCTGCACTCTGTGTTCTGATGTTTGCTGGGCAGATCTGTCCCCCTTGGTTTCTCATCCACTCTGTTGTGGGAGATCTCCCACAGAGCAAAAGAAATACACATTTTTTCTCTCTCGGCTGAACTCTGGCTTGAGCCCACTTCACCCAGGCGCGAGCCTGCAGCACCCGCTCTTGCTGACAACAGACCGGGGGAGAAAACAGACATTCCTTTGCTCAGAACCCATATCAGGCTGTGTCTGAATATGCACGAAGATCGGTATAACGCATTGGAGCAATTTTCATACAATTTCGGATATTTAGCATGATAAAGTAATTTCAATTCAACATAGCCATTTGTCCAGCTGAAGCATAATGAGCGTTATGTCATTAAAGCCCCTGTACAGACTTTTCATTTAGTGTTGATTTTGGCGGCCCCGCTGGACGAAAGCGGTAGTGTTTTGCCGGAATGAAGACTGCATTTCCCATGAGCTCTAGCGCCCACTGTCGTGAAGACGTTTGTCTGGCCGGCGCGTGTAGATTTGTTTTGGAAACGTCGGGAAGACCACTGCATGAAAAGTGGGATTTTCGTCAGTATGCGGCACTGTAGATTGACGTGGAATTTCAGGTTTGCGGCAATTTGCAGGCAACACTGAAAACTGCCGTAAATTGTCGGAAATTGACGTGAGCCTTGCTTGGCAGTTGTCCCCCAATGACCCCCCTCCCCCTGATTCTAGGGGAGGCTTTAACATGTAAATGAAAATGCTGTGAGCTATACAAATGCAAATCAGGGTAGCAGGGGGAGTTTTACCCCAGGTGACCTTTTTCTAAGAGGTGTTAACTTCATTTTAAGAAAATCTCTGGTATAAATAGATCAGATTCAGTATTGCCTAATTATAGACCCTTATATTTTAGCTTGAATGGATTTATTTAATGAAAGTATGCTAGATTAATTACTGTGTATGTCATTAGCAATGGCCAATGTTATGTAAAAAAGGTTATTTATTCTTTTCTCTCTCTCTCTCTCCCCTGGGAACAAGTTAAAGATAAAACACCAGTTGTTAAGAAGTTAAAATTTGCATGAAATATTTTGAGATAACCAAGATATTAAAATATATATAAAAAAAACATATCTATAATTTCATGGTTTCTGAATGTTTTAAAAGCAGTTGAAAAGTAATTCTTATTGCGTGTGAGAGTTCATGACCTGTAAGAGTTTTTAAACTTCCGGGTTGACCGGAGCGTGAGTGACGAGGAAGAAGGAGCGGAGAGTTAATGGCGTCGAGCAGCTGACAGTAGACTGTGTGTGTCGTCAGTGTCGTGTTTTATCACTAACAGACTGTGAACTGTTGTCGGACGACGTGCTGTGAGTGTGTGAGTTGGACTCTCCATCGCAGTCAAAGTGTTTGTGTTTTATTGGACACGAAGCAAGTTCGGCTAAGCTAGCTAGCAGGAGCTAGGCTAGCGGCCCGGCCATTGTCGAGAGGACGTCTGCGCGGACGGGAGAAGCTTTGCCGGGTCGCCACGAATAATGTTGCCGACGGACGGAGCTTCGCTGCCGCAGAGGGACACGGAGGTTTATCGCTGCGGGCATTTTGTTTTCACAGACTAAACTCGCCTCATAACAAGGCCGCGACCTCCTGTTAGCTCGGAGCCACGTCTGCAAGTCCAGATTTACACGATGCCGATAATGACGCCATTGTGTGTAAGTAACTGTTACTGTTTTCTCCCTCACTTAATTTTACTGTGACTTACGTTTCTTTATTCATACCAGTCTTTTTAATTGTTTCCCAGCTGCCTGTAAGACATTACGAGACAGTACGCAGGACAACAAACAACCAGATCTTGCATTGCAGGCGGACGCTGTGAGGAGTTCAGCTCGGAGTCGATCGAGGACAAAGAGGGTAAGATTTATTAGATTAGATCCGTTTTTGGTCAATGTGACTATTATTCTATTAAATAATAAATGTGTTGTATCCATACGCAGTGCATCGCGCAGTACTGATCGTCTTTATTGATTGTTTTTACAGCTGCTGTAAGCGAGCCAGAGTGCTAGCTGAGGATGAGGTGGCCCTTTGGAAGTGCGCCGCCATGGACCTGATGTCTGAGGAGGAAGACGGCACAAGATGGCGGGGTGTCTGGATGAATTGTGCGACCTCCGTCCTTTCGCAGCCGGGAGCTCACCGAGCTCTGCGCCACACTGCTGTCACATGAGAGGCGATTCCGAAGTAGCAGCGCACCACAGACGTCTGCAAAAACAGACACTTCGCGGTGCTGAGCCTCTTGTGAGCTTCCCGTTTGTTGTGTGGGCAAATTATGCTCTGTACATGCTGTGTGTTTGTGCTAATAAAACTCTTTGAATAAACAACACCTTCCTGGCAAATGTTCCTTTCCTCAGTACATTCATTCATGTCATTGATGTTATCATAAATATAAATGAATGAATAAATCATATATATATGTATATATATATATATATATATATATATGTATATATATATATATATATATATATATATATATATATATGTATATATATATATATATACATATATATATATATATGTATATATATATATATATATATATATATATATGTATATATATATATATATATATATATATATATGTATATATATATATATATATATATATATATGTATATATATATATATATATATATATATATTTATATATATATATATATATATATATTCCCACCGGGGTTTACATTTATAATGACCCAGGGTGACCAATCACGAGTGATTTTGCTTGTTTATGAGTAGTGGTTTCATCCAATACTGAGTGAGAATATTCAAGCCAGCCCACACATTCTCTGGCCAGGCGTGGTTTCGCTGCTATTCATATGCAAATTAGAGGCGTTCGCACCTCCAGGAGCTCCACTGACGTCATGGTTCGTTTCCGACAATTTTCGGCACAGACAAACGCCACGTTCACAGCCTGTAAATTGTCGTTAACTGCCGAAAATTAGGGAGATTTTCCCAAATCCCACTTTTCATGCAGTGGACGACGGGACTTGCTTTGAAAACTTTTTTTTTTTTAGCAGCTATCTGCAGCGTGCATATGGACGAGGTAATGTGTCTATTTGTATTTCTACTTAATATAATATGCCGCCGGTGAAACAAAGTAATGCTGCTGTTGCACTGCAATTTCCCAGCTATATATATTACCCACGGTGCTACAGAGCTAGCGTTACAGCAAAGTCACAGTGATTGTGATGGATGTTTAGTTCTAAGTAAGAAACTGAATCATTTATAATGACAGAGGATATTACCGATGCATCGTTGCAGGTCGGCTGGGCTGATACACACAGCTGAAATGGATGCGTGATCTAAGACGTTTGTTGTCGTTTTCACGAGTGTAGTATCTAGAGCTAATCTAGTGGTAATGTTAGCCAGCTTTGTTGTAACAACATGAATTCATGTATTGCTGTAAACTACGTCCCGCATTACATTTCATAAATGAAATAAAATTTACAAACCTGTCTAGGAGGAATCGGGCGAATTATGGATCCGACCCTCCCTTCAAGCCCCGCAACTCTCTCCATCTCTGGAAGGAATCGCCAATGTTTATCCGTGTTTTAGCCCTAGCTCGATCGGATTCCCTCTCTGCCTTTCGTTGGTCTTCGGTTCTAATTCTTTTTCTTTTCTTTGTCTCATTATCAGCCATGACAAAAGTTTTAGCTCGGTTAGCACTGGCTAGCGTAGCAACACAACAGCTATGCCGTATCCTGAATGTCGTCAGTTCCGGTCTGACTGCCGTAAATCGTTTCGTCAGTGGTCCGACCCGACCAATGCCTTTCAGAGGTATAGAATTAGACTACTTAGAAAAAGCGTATCTTCACGCTGATGGGCTCATTTGCTGTTGTAGGTAACAGAGACACATCAGCAGAAACCAGAGACTTTTCTATATCCAGTTAAAAACTCCGTACAGGGGCTTTAATATGAAGTAGGCTTGTTTTGCGGTTAATCAGACACATGATCCGTTTGAACCCACAAAGGAAAAAAGGATAAATGCGCAGCCTCCGTTTCCTTTCTGATTGAGTCCGTTCGGAGTGGGGGGGTTTCGGAATGGAGGGGTTTCCCCAATAGACTTTTCGGAATAGCGGGGTCTTTGAAAAAAAGGGAAACCCCGCCATTACGATGAATTGAAGTCTATGTTCGGAACAGCGGGGTTTCGGAAAGGCGTGGTGTAACTGTGGTGCTGGAATCCCCACTTCCAGCCGCACTCGCACAACTCTGAAATAAACTGTGGCCCATGGGTGCGATCTGCTGGGGAATGACCCCTCTGCTCGTTCGTTTTAACAAAACGTGTCTTTGTGGAAGGTTAACAATGTATGAGTGGATTGAGCAGTGCTGCTCAGTTTTTTGTTTGTTTGTTTGTTTGTTTGTTTTTTAAAGCAGAGGAGAAGACGACATGCTGACCCACAACCCAGTCGTCCTGCAGCCTTTTTGTTTATTTTTTTACAGTGGGACTATTTTATTAGATAATAGGCTACCTATGTATTTTTGATTCAATAAAAACTACATGAAATTGATTGTGTATCCATCTCTTATAGTCATAGAGGGGATTATCATGACCAAGGGCCCCTGCCTACACACGCAAACTGTGCGCACGCAAAGGCTGTTACATTATTACATTGAATGTAATAATGTCCGCAAATGTAATAATAAACCTCAAACACCTACTAATACTGACTGTGCGTGCAAAATCCAGCTGCTGACCCTCCGCTCCACTGTCACACAACAGATCCCTCTCTATTGTAATTGTTTGCCCGAAAAATAATTTCCATGAAGAAAACATCGCCTGATATTTAAATCCAAATTTCCATTGACAATACAAATCTCAGGAAATCTGGATGTATTGCTCATTTGTACACACAACACTTATCAGTCTACAGGCAAGAATCAAGAATGTAAAGGTTTATTAATTCAATAAATTTCAAATTCACTTTATTGCCATGAATGCCACAACAATATTGCTAAAGCAATAAAGAACTAACGAAAAGAATACCTAGCACAGTACCGTTATACTTACTGTGTGTGTTTATGTGAAATAATAATAATAATAATAATAATAATAATAATAATAATAATAACTTTGAACATTATCACAATTAAGTTATCAATCTGTGATGTTAATAACAAAATGCAAACATTACAGACTTCTAACCATTTTTCTAAATGTGTCTGTATTTTAATTGAGAATATTTTTTATATAAATTACAGAAAAGGAAAAGAAAATATGATTTGTTTTACCTATTTCGGCCATAAGCGGTCATATTGACCGCACATCATTTCGCGGGATTTCATTCATTGTCTCTCTTGTCTCTGACTTGGCTCTCATCTACGCTGACGTATATGACGTGTGTTTCGATAACCAAGAAAGTGCTTGGAGACCGTAAAGGGCATTTAAAACAATATTTATTCACAGAAATTATAGAATGGGGTCTGGGGGGAAGGGGTCCGTTATTGTGGTGACTTGGTAACACCGATTCTCCACGACCACCGCTGTCTTCCACTTGCACACTGTCCTCTGCCGGGCGCAGACTCGGGAGCTGTGGGGGAAACGAGATGGCAGTCACTGCACTTTTAAACCCAATACATGCACACCACTTAATTTACGTCCTAAGATCGTTGCTCACACGATGGGGCAGAGTATCAACTGTTCACCGTCACCTCGGGCCAACATCACTCTCGTCATTGGCACCACTGCTGTCACACCGTCCTTGGGCGCCGGCCTCTTACGCTGTCATGTGGGGAGGGGGGGGGGACTTCAGTCACTGTACTTTTACACACAATTGCAATAACTTTCCACGACCAGGGATCACTACTCGCACAATGGAGGCAGAGTAGGGATGTAACGTATTGGTAATACCACGATATCGTGATAACAAAAGTGTCTCAATATTATTGTGAACATGGTATGAAATGACGGCAAATACTGTAGATTTTGATCTCATTACATCCCTAGGGCAGAGTATAAACTCACATTTCAATTAGTCCGACAGTCAATGCCCGTCTGCTGGCGACAGCTGTTGTTCTCTTTCTCCTGCTCCTTTCCCCGTGGATCTCACACTCCTCTTCTTCTGTCTGCTCGCTGCAGGTGTAACTGGGTCGGTCTGCAGGCCCCGACCACTCTGCTGTGTTCGGGTGTAAAATCAGACACTGGCAACTCTTGTCAAACCCTGGTTTAGCCCTGTATCAACAATACACCTGACATGAAAAAGGACAAGCTCAGTGTAGGTATATAAAATGGTGAAAACCAGACACAACGTTACAGGCAACACTATTTTTTTAAGCTCTCAAAACTCTGGCTTTTCACCAGTGTGACATGTGTCTGAGTGGATCTGTTGTTAAACTATAATGTTAAAAGTTCACAATCATGATTTGGGTTCAAAGATCACATAGATACTGCTTACCTGATTCAGAATTGGTGTGCAGTCTGATAGCTAGTCTTCCCACAATGTCATGATCCCCCGGTGGGTTTAACTGGTGACTGTGTTATCTGGTGGCCTTCTCTCGTTGTAAGACATGTTACGAATGTGTTGTGGAAATTTATTCTAAGGACTGTATGGTAAACTGGACTGAATCACTTATGGCCGCTGGGTTAGAATTATTTCCTTTTAGTCCTTTTAGTTTTAGTTCCTTTTAGTTTCTCAATTGCTGATTAGGAATGGTTGATGGTGTGAGTGTGACAGATGAGTATGTGTGTGTGGAAGGTATATGAAAGCTGTGTGGTTCTGTAACAGAGAATAAAAAGCAGTTATCAGAACAGCAGGTACATGGTTAACTATACAGTACCAGGAATGGTAAACAACCAATAGAAATAAGAATTAATCATTCAGCTTAATTCACAACAGCCAGGTGCTAGCATGTCTCTCTCAGCAGCAGCAGTCAGGACGGCAAAGAAAAAGAAATATAGCCCGAGTGATTCCCGTTACTAACAACTAAAGCCTAGACTGTAGACTGTTGTGGTGGTGAGCTAACTCGATGCTAACTTTGGCTAGCGGTTAGCATCCGCCGCTAATACCGTCTTCCCAGCTGACCACAACGGCAACATAACACCGGAGGCTCTCGGTGTTGGTGACGGAGGCACCAGCGCTTCTCTCGGACTGTATTTCCTTACCTTTGTGGTCCTGGTAACTGCTGCTGTCAGGGGCAGGAGGCTAACGTTACACAGTTGAGCCCGAGAGGAGGGGCCCAGTTTCAATGTTTTGTTTACAAACTGTAACAAGCAATACTCCAGACTCTACTTTTAAACTTACACAACACAAATAACCCATGTATTTATACGTAAATATTAACCATTTCCCAGTCACCTTTCTCATCCTCCGTCGTCGTCGTCGTCTTCTTCTTCTTCTTCTTCTTCTTCTTCTTCTTCTTCTTCTTTTTCTTTTGAATTTCCGGCAGGCAAAGTATGGCTCACTGCTGCCTCCCCTGGTTGATTAAAATGAAAAGGCCAACTACGTGAGGCGTTCATGTACGCGAACTGGTGTGCGCGCTGCAGATCAACTTCCGGCTGCGAAGCATCAGAATCTGCGAGCGCACGTACGTGTGAACGCCTAACAACATTTGTGAAACAGTGACAGACAGACGTGCACACGCTGCTTCATACGTACGCAGCTTTTTGTTACGCGTGAAATACAATATGAACGTAACAACGCACGCACGCACGCACGCACGCACGCATAACAAAATAATCATGCGTGCGTTGCTGCGTGTCTCTCTAATTGTATTGACATCGATTTAACGCCATACGCGCGCACAAGATTCAGCAAGTCGCACGTGTGTGATAGTAACTGGCGCATGCGAGATAGTAACTGGCGCTTGCGAGATAGTAAGTCGCACTTGCGAGATAAAAAAAAAAACTATCCATGTCACCTCCAGGGCTCCGTAGAAGTCAGATGGAAATCGGCTAACTAGTTAGCTCCGCTTCGGTCAAACGGAGCTCATTAGCATTTAAAGGTTCATGCACAGAAACAGCCTGCTCTCAGTAGAGTAGATTCAGGACCACAGATGGGTGTGGGGCAATGCATTTCAAATACAGTGTTGTTGAACCTCTGACAGCTGTGTGACATTGATGAAAAACAGTATAATTTGGGACCTTTAAGAAACATTCTGTAAGCACTCAGAAGCAGTCATTTCTGAAATTCAATGATGAAGTTACAGATCCCACACAACGCTCATTTTAGGTTCATACTTACAGTTTGGTTGCCCACTACAAAATGTCTACATGCTTTAATCTTCGAAGAACACTATATTTTTCTCATGCTGTCTATTGCTGCACTATTCACCCTCTGTCTTTTAGAGCCTTTCTCTTCAAGGTCCCTCTTCCTGAGAAGCACAGTCTGCTCTGATTGGTCAGCTTTCACAGGCTTGAGCAGTACAACCAACCCTGTTTTCACATCAGCTAGTGTTTTTGCAACCAAGGCTCTGCATGGATGAGGGTGGTGACTGATAAGTTGTGACATCACCACCTTACAGCCTTCAACCAAGTCCTGCTGGCTTTGTTGAAGGCATTGGGATGTGTGCAGTTCTTGATGGACTGTACTGAAGCCCTAAAGGCCATGCATTCATACATTCTATTGCCTGATTGGCTGCAGGGTGTCCATTAACCCCTGATATATGGAAACCTACTAAGTAGTTCCAGTCAAATTGACTGTTCACCGCTGTAAATTAATGCGCTAGCTGGCGTATCAAATCTGAATATTTTATTTCCAACACTGAGTGCAGTCCGTCAGTCCTTCAGTGTCTTATCCTCTGAACACCACAGGGTGGCGACTGTAACACACAAGCTGCAGAAAGTTCACTTCCCCTCTAAACGTACTGATCGGCGAATAATCTCAAGTCCCGTTCACTGTTCAGCTCTCTGCTTCAGGCTGCGGCCACAGTATCGTTACACACGGCCGATCATTTGTTCGTGAAAATCTTGCTATTCATTTGGGGACAATGACATGACTGGTTATTTAGCTAATCGTGTTAGCTAGCATACTGTCAAATTATATTTACTGTTTGTCAACCGTATGCAATGTTATTGACTTTGAATCTTGCTAGCATAGCGTTAGCTTTCTGGCTCATCGCTGAGTGGACTAGAATATCTCCCGTTGCCAAGTCGTATCTATGATCCGTCCTATTTACTGGAGGAGTGAACAACATCTCCGTTGCATAAGAATCTGACGGGAGAGTAATGATTGTTCCAGGTATTAGTCAAACCCTCAGGCGTTACCAGGGAAACTTAGTTATGGCTTGTGAAAAACTTTATATTTTGATTGTAAAAAGCATGAAAATGTAAATTAATTTCTTTTCTTTGGCAAGTGACCATGGTATAAGCGGGATAATGCCCTTCGAGGTGTCCATAAACAGGAGTTAATGGACTTCGCGTCGTCCATTAACTCCTGTTTATGGACACCTCATCGGGCATTATCCCTTACTTATTTTCCAGAGGTAACGGGATAATTTTCTCAAGATCTCGAGATGACGCAACTTTGTTTTTGTTTTGTCTTTGTTTCTTTGTTTTTTGAGATCTTGAGAAAACAAAACGATAGTGTAGTATATTAAATCACTGCAGGAAACATCATTCAGTGTAGCAATGTCAGAGGAGCAGGAGCATATCAATCACCGCGTCACATATCTTTGCAATCAAGGCCTGAAACAGGCTGAAATAGCATTATGCCTTGCTATTATAGATAATATACACATTAGCGTGCGTAATCTAAAAAGACGGTAAGCAAGGCTTCAGCTAAGTTGGCAGCGCAATCTAAACGAGCCTGATGTCGGCGTTAACTACATAGCTGAACAGCTACGAGGTCCTGGGCGTCTCCATGGATAGCGGATGCCCAGGACCTCATAGCTGGTCAGCTATATAGTTAACGACACCTTTTACTTGAGTAACTTTATTTTGTATGCTTTATTAGGAGATGGAAACTATGACTTGTTGCTCCAAAGTCTCAAGCTCCCCGAATCTGCAAAATACAGTATTTTGTCTCAGGTCATCTAATTTAACTAGTGCATTGCCCGTAGGAAATATGTGTTCCTATAGAAAAGTGGAAGGTTAAGAAGCTTTTTCATGGATGGCCAAATGAGGCTGTGTTTGAAGGTGGGACGTCAGGGATATTTAGGTTTGTTGTGAAATCCGATATTCCAGGGTATAATTGGCCGTTTTTGACTATTTTTGATTTTGCTATTATATTTTACCCTAAAAACTATTTACTTGGTGTCATTATTTTCAGCACAACCTCACATGTGTGACTGTACAGTTATTTTTTTCATTTTGACATACTGTATTAACACAATGGACCTAAAATCACAAAAAAACATAAAATCCGAGTAGAAAAAGTTTGATTTTTTTACTGTGAAAACCACAAATATGTTTTAAAAAAAACTTTTTTTTTTTTTACTTATAATGCAAATATAAATTGTTGTTTGCTAAATATGTGCCTACATTTAAAAAATGTACCAAGTTATATGTAACTATTTACATTTAAATGCAGGCAGTGCTCCTTCCAGCTGAATAAAGAGCTGCACTGCCTGCTCCACATTCAGCATCTTCTCGTTGTTTTGACTCATTAAACAAAAAACCGACTCCACTACACACTAAACACACTACACCAAACACTACATAACACACTAACTATACACTCCAGACACGCTAAATGTCACAAATCTCTCAACTCTCAATATCGCTGTCTATACACCGACTGTCCTGTCATTCATCTGCCTACGTCCCTCCCACAACTTCCTGTTCCTCAACAACCAAACTTGCTGCTTGGACACTTTCGTGACAAAAGCCCGTTTTTACCGTTTCTTCTGCACCAGACACAAAGCAAACGTGACGGCAATGTTCGCGAAAAAGCGTGGCGGACATTATTTACCCTAAGTCCGGTTTTGAACGTGCCGGTGGGTCCGGTCGCCTCGGGAGGTGGGCCGTGTAGGTTGGCTAGTGGCTAGCAGCTAGCAGCTAGCTACATACGAACATCCACAGATTCCGATTCCGCTTTGTTGTCCGTGCATCTCCAGATCTCCTCTGGATCTCCCCCGAGAACAGACTTGGTCCGGACTCGTTTAGTCTCATTAATCCACAACAGTCAGTTTAGATGCACAGAACAGAACGGACCGAACCGGCGGCATGGAATTTGTAAAGCATTTATGAAATAATTTATTAACGGTATCATTGCAGTCCAAACAAATGCGAAATAGCACACCCTTGAACCACGCAGCAGCCATGTTGAAACTCTCAGGTCAGTCTGATCCTGATCCGCAGAGATATTTGAGGAATACACACACACACACACACACAGAAAGACAGACAGACAGAGGTTATTTGCTTTTATAGAGAGATAATCCAGTTTCTTATTCAAACCATTTGTTGCCCCTGCTGAGAGTGTGAAGAGCATTCGGCTCTCCACCCATGTTCAGTCTTTTTTTTTTTGGTTTACTCTGGTGAAATCAAAATATTCTGTGAATGAAAAATCAATTTCTTCACTAACATACCTGACATATGCTGCACAGCAGATACTTCCCACACTGGTGATCTTTAGAAAATAACAATCATGTATAGGGACATTGCATGTAGGCGAGCTTCCTCTTTGAAAATGCAGAGATGAAAACTTGTCAAATGAATGATATAAAAGACATTATCAACGTGTAGTTTCTGCATGTTTTGAATACTAACAAATGACTGTTATCCGTTATGTAGCTTGTGTTCTGCTGTTACTCATCACATTATAAACTGAAGCAAGGTATCACCCAGCAGAATTTCATCTCACAGAGACAAAGACAAAGGTCAGAGAAAAAAAAAGGCATATGCATCTTTTCCATTTGGGATCACCAAGGTTTTCATTTATTCATGCATCCAACCTTAGCGTATCCAGGCAAATCAGTCTTTTTTAGCACAATTTCTCATCAACATGGCGAAAGTGTTAGCAGTATGGACTAGAGATTATGATTTTCATTTAGCAAAAACTGCATCTTGAATTCAAAATGCACACACAAGGGAACAATACACAAAGGTAGAAAGTGTGTGACAGAAATGCAAGTAGTCTCCTAGTTGATGAACCTGTGTCCTTGCTGAAAAACATGATCATCTTAAAGCTTATTGATTTTGCTAGTGACTGGAGCTGTTTTATCGATGTTCACCTTGAATAATTACATCATTCGCAACTCAGCTAACAAGTAATTCATGCTCAGTATATATCCAGTAAACTGCAGCATCATTCTCAAACCAAACTCAAACACAAGCTTTGAATTAAACGGTGCAGTCTTATCCATTCATAAAGTTTATGTGTTCCAGTCGGCAAACCAAGAAGTTTAATCAGGTACTAGCCCATCAACTGCACTTGGAACTCAGCTGCACATTTGATTAAAAGAGGTGGTGGCCTTGTGTCTCGTTAGCACACACACATACAGACACACACACAAACACCTGCCAGTACAAGCACTTTGTTTCTGATAGAAATGTGGGCAGTTACGTCAGATAAATGGTGGGAGTACACACTGAGTTGATGGCAATGTCAAATGGCAGAAACTGCTTTTACTTGGAGATATGCTTGTCCTTCTGTGTCCTTTTAGGTCATTCACCCCTCTGCTTACTATGAATAATGCCATGGCTACAGCATGATGATGTGATGTGACAGATAATACAACTGAGCAGCAGCTTTGTTATATATTTGCAGCAATGTATCATCTTTCACTTTCATATTTCGCTTTATCATTTTAATGGCATGTTCTATGATAAATTGATTGACTTCCAATAGACCCTCTTAGTGAGTTCAAGAAACAAGGAAATTACTAATTAGTGCATTCAAGTCCCGTAATATCATCTATGAATAGTTGGTTAAGCTCATGCCCACATTCTCTGTACAGCTTACTATTTAATGTGAAGGGCACTGGGCTGAAATCTACCCGCCAGAGAATTGCCAAACATTTCAAAGTAGTTTGAGCAGTTACTATGACTTGCATACCCTTGCGCAGGACAGTTTTTCAAAGTACAGTCCTCATTACCTGTATGTCAACCAATGTGATATACACACTCAGGTGTCCTTGTGATGTGCCTGTGTAGTTAAAACCAGCAGATGTTTCAAGACCAGGATCAGTGAACATAGCAGCAGCATATTCACAGGGGAATGAAGGAACCTTGCTGTAGCCAATTTTTTTAATTCAATATGTCTGTGAGTATGTGCAGGGTTGTGTGTGACTTGGTGGATACACACTGTAACTCAATGCTTTTTACATATAATTACTGTGTATAAAACATATTTATGTTTTCTGTTATCATATATGTGTACATAAGCCACTGTATAAATTGTATAAATGGTATAAAAAGGGCTCTAGCAATTGCACTGAATGATGCCTACCTTTCTGAAGCTACATTCTGTTCTTTTTTAATGCCATCATGATCCCATCATTTCCTTTTGTTTTTCAAATAAATACAATCAGCCAACAGACTGAATAAACATGATGTAGTGCTTGCATGTGCATTTTTACTTCTGTTGTAATTTTTATCTGCAATGTGTAAAGATACAGAATATAGTTAAACATGTAAGTGAAACCTGCCTGATGTTTCTGCTGTGCCTTTTTTACATGCTGTGTTGCTTTGTTACTGTCTTTGATACCTGCCCAACAGCGACATTTCAGACTAACTGCTTATTTGGTACAAACTGAGGCTGTCATTTTGCCGTCTGTGGCCCAATAGGAAAATTAGGTCTCCAACCTAACATCTGTGAGAGTGTTGTTGTTAGTGAGATATGACAGTATTAAAACATGCATTTTAGATGTAAACACTTTGAAATAACATCATTAAAAAGACAAATGCTAGGGGTTTTGGAAGCTGTGTTTCTGTCTGCCACCAATTTTGTGCAGATAAGCCAAAACTACTCTTTGATGTATTGGCATTTAAAGTGGTGAAGTAGCTCGGTAATTGACTAGTGTGAATCAACCTTGTCATTGAGTACTACCTCCAGGTAAAATAATGTATTGGCCCTATACACTGGTTTAAGTACCAGTAAAACTAATGACATGCCAGTTAGCCCCAGCTGTACTTTTGTTTAATGCTAATACGCATATGTAAGCATGCTAACATACTAAACTAGACGTTATACCTGCTGAGCATCCACATGCCGAACGACTGTTTAGGCACTAAAACTACTTGGTTAGGTTAAGGCAACCATTATATTATCATGTTAAAGTGAAACTCTTGCAGGCAGGAGAGTAATGGTGGACTGCTCCTCAAGCCTGCCTGTTAGGTCACACTTGGGGATCAACACTTTTTGTCTGCCATGCTGGCGGCGCGCCGGAGATCGAGCTCCTACAGTGAGTAGTTCAAAAACCTTCTTTTTAGTTAACTCTGCGTACACAAACAATGTTCTCAATGCTTTTGTTCATGTGTAGATACCCTGGTGATACTATGAGCAAAGTCTCATATTGTGTTGAGCCTTCTTAGTGTTTTAAAAATAACGATTTTGATGCTAGCATAACAGTGCCCCTGCACTCCATTGAAAATTAGCTTGCCCGAAAAAAAGTGTCTCTTCGTCGTAATTATGCATTTACACGAAGGTTTGGCTCATATTCATTCACAAATAAAGCCTCGGTTGCTTTTTGGCGAGAGTTTCACTTTAACACAGGTTGAAAAAAGTAGCCTGTATTAGTTGTGTAACTAGTGCGTGTGTTACATATGTAAATTAAATTACCTTACATGTATGAATGTGACATTACTTCACTACCAATCTGAAATAATTCACCATTGACTTTTGGTTTAACATCAGATGTGAACAGCTGTTTCTCTGGTGAAAATAATGTGTTTGTTGGAGCAATTTTCATTCCACCTCTGATATGCCAGCGGAGGTAGTAACAGAGCCACACCATTAAACTAAATGGATCCTTAACTCATCAAATAAAAGAAATGTCCAACACTTCAACCCACAAAGCAACATTACAAGACCAAAAAACAGTATTGTAGTAGCAGGTAGTGTCTGCAGCATCTTATATGAGGAAAAAAAAAAAAGAAAGTCATCCTGTCCTACCGACTCTTAGTCACATTTCTGCTCCAAAAACAGCGTCTGTCTCTGGCAGCGAGAACCAGGCAGCCATTGTGTGACGCGATTCAGCAAAAAAAAACATTAACATCATGTCTCTGGCAACTCCAGGCAGAGATTTAGTGAACTTTCCCTGGAAAACCGCATACCTCCCTGCTATTTGCTGATGGTGATTATGTAATTATGTCATTTAGAGCAAAGAAGGTTAACTTGTTGTCACTATCCACGATGGTTTAGTGTGAACAAACAAAGGCAGCGTAAAGGCGAGGCAGCTTAAAGGCCAGGCTTTCTCTGTGTGAAAAGGGCTTTTTTGTTGTTTGTTCAAGTCCTCTTTGGTCCTTTTAAAGTCCAAGCTTTCCATTAGTATTGAAACAAAAATTAGTAAATGGTAAATTACACTTACGGCACATGAAACCACTGCATACACTAAGAGGTAAGTGTTGATGTCTTGCACCAAAGAGGATATGTTGACCAACTGGATAAGAGTGCAACAGTACATGTCTGATCTGGAACATTAAAACTGACATGAAAAACAGAGAAAGTTCTTGGGTAGCAGTAGACTCTTCACCCCTCTGATGCAGACAGACATGCAGTTTGCTCGGTATTTCACATATTCAGAGCACAGAAAGAAACAGAAACCTGACTGTATGACACATTGAGCAAAATCACTGCGAAATCAATTCATAATCACTAGAGTGATGTGACTTTCCATTTTTTTAATTTCCTTTACCAAAACTTCACAACAGTTTCAAAAGTAGCTTTGCACTGTCATCCTCTTACTATTTTGTCCATGCTTCACAATAGGACCAAAGTGCTGTCAGCTGCCAGTTACATACGCCAACTGATTAGTTTCTAGTTTTGATGAGCAATTGACAGATGCCACAAGAAAGTTCGGTTATTTGTCACAAAGCTCTTTCTGTACTCTCGATTGTTCCCCTGGCATGTTGGCAATTTGTCCGCCCACAGCGTGCGCATGACTGCCTACCCACAATGCTAAGCACTCAGTCACAGGGCTGCTCTGCTACCTACCGTTATTTCCACTCATCTGTCACAATTTAGGAGCTTCAAACACCAGTGAATCATACTGAGGGTGAGCGGCTGCAGATGTTTTATACAAATGGGTCACATCCCAACAGTCTCCTGTAATTAGACCATTGTTGTGCAAACCGTCAGTCGTGCAAATCATTAACAAACCATTACAGTGAGTGCCTTTCATCCATCATAAAAGCCAGCTCTAATTAGGTTTGTAGGCATTTATTTTATCTGATGGGCCACGTCGGTCATTATTTTTCCTCTTCAAAGCAAACAGATCTTATTAGCATGTTTTGTCAATGTACTGCTGTGTCAATTTGGGACCGCGGCCCATTTTGCGTGCTGATAGCGACGCGTGAAACTTTGATATCTCAGTTTAGATAACCTTTCATTTGATGCACCTGCGGCCTGACCCATTTTCCAGTGGAATTTATTTGTTGTATCAAAGTACTGTAGGGGCTGTGCGGAGTTCATTCATCCTGCACCTTCCCTTTGCTGCAGCTCTCTTCAGTGTTGACTGCTGTCCCAAAACTACTCATGCAGGACACGTTACTGGTGCATTATGCTGAGCCGGTGCCTGTCAGTTTAATACCCTAAGAGACTACCAATACAAGGAGTTTGGCTTTTATAACTGATGAGTTCCTACTCGAAATGAAATGTAAATTAATTTCCAGCAAAATAATACAGTATGCATGCAGCATGGAATATAACTGGATGAGCAAATTACATATTTTGTGGTCTCTACTGGAAGGTATTACTGAACAAATCTGTGTTATACCTTCATTACAAATTGAAATTGTAGTCTGTTAATATTAAGCTTTAGATAAACATTTATATCTGGTTATCGTATGGAAACTTGTCCTCGATCAGTGAGTTCACTCAGCCATTAAAGTCGGGAGAGAGAACAGCCCAGTACTTTACATTGCTTTCATAATTCTTTAAGAATTCTTAATATAAATTCTGCAGCAAACCCCTCCCCAGTTACAGAGCACTGAAAGCTCCTTGAAGCTATGCAGCAAAACGTTGAGCATACTGATATTTAAGGTGGCTGGTCGATGAATAATAATCCAGGAATCTCCTGTTGTGAGCCGCTGGATGCCGATTTCATGTTTCCAAAAAAGGAATGCTGTCCTGCCGAAGCATCGTAGTATACAGTATGGCAGTCATTGCCCAGATGTTTCACACTAAACCAGAGAGTCCGTAAACAGTCCTTTTGTCCCACAGACAAAACAGCTCACTGGAGTGTAGTGTGATAACACTCACTAAAATTTGGAACAGAAGATGCAACAACACAATTATTATTAATAACAATATAATGCTATCAATCTCACCTGTTGTTTGGGCTCAAGCTGGTGCTCCCACAGCAGCATGCTAGGTGACGTCCTCCTCTCCGCATGTCTCTTCAAGGCTATAATGCTTTCTCTTCTCTAGCAGTGTTTGGAGCCTTGAAATGTTGCTCAAGTTTCTAGGTACTGTGTTATGCAAATATCTTGTGTCAGAGTTAAAGAATTAACTAACATTATAAACTTGCATGAGCACTTGATATTGACTAGCAGCTACTGCATGCTAAACATATAGTTTACTGTTAAATTATAACTATGCTCACTAACTAGGCATGCATGATCATGGTGTGATCAAGTGTAAACCTATCTTGACATCACCCACTGGTTTTTGGACTACCCTTGTAAAGATGCAAGTTTAGCACTACGCCATCTTGTTTTTTTGGGGGAGGGGTTTGGGTAGCCGCACCCTAACAGGCTGGACGGCTGCGTTATTGAGCTGCTGTGGCTGCTGCTGCACCACAACTCCTGCCTGTACCATCTGTTTACATAAATTACAATAAATATTATTACGTGCTTTTCCTTTACCCCGCTGAAGAGCGAGAAAGCCAGAGGCTGAACGATAGGGAGTGAGGGAGAGAAAGTGAAAGAGAGTGAATGGAAAGAAACTGCCCCTCACCTGTTGCGTGTATTCTCTTCATGTCTGTGACATATTCTACACATTCAGACATTAAAACTGTAGTGAATGCTGGTATGATGTGGATATGAATGTCTACAAGTCATAACCAGGTCGATTTTTGCTGAGAACCAGAAAATCAGCTGGCAATCCACTCACCACCGCCAGCAACGCAGACACACTAGCGCACATGTGTAAATGCTCACAATGGCGTAGCACACTTGTGTAGGTTACCTCTGTGTAGAGCCTACAGAACGTGCAACCATAAATTAGCCCTTATTATAACACCAGAAGCCAAGATGGATGGATGACTTTAAGTCCATTCCATTTGGGGGCCAGTCTACTACTATTTTGTAAATTGCATTACATTTTTTAAATGTAAACACAAAATTGAGGTTATTTGTCAGAAACTATAAAATACTGATCATAAGATAAGATCCTGTTAACAGGAGCACTGTTTTATGCAGTTTTGTACCATAACAGCACTTCAAGCTTGAAACATCACCTCCTTTTGAGTTTAGAATGTCCTTTTATTAATTGATTCAGCTATCTACCAAAATACATTTGCATTGAAATATTTTTAATTTATGGCAGTTTGATCGCAATAATTAAATACCAAAGCTTGTAATTAATTAGATTAAGTTTTTTTTAAGCACTTGACAGTCCTTAACATAACAAGGTATTTCTGATAATCAGTTGCCTGAAAATTGGTGCATAAGTTCTGCATTAGCATGTGTGTGACATATTAAAGTGCAGTACCCACAGCACCTATATTAGAGATGCAGTAGTCACATATATTTTCTCCAAAAATATAACGTAGTGTGTTACTGATACCTGAACTTGAGTGAAGGATTTCAATACTGCTCCCAACACTTGCTTCAGTAAATTAACACCATTGAGCCCTTAACAAATTATATCAGAGTAAAAGGTTGCTGATGTACCATTACATGTAGTCTTTGCAATGGAAAGACAAACATACAGATGTCTGTATTCATGAGTATAAGTGTATACATGAACAGCATCACTGCAGTCACAGCTAAGCTGTGTGAGACCAGATAAGATTTACTGCCTATAGGGTTATATCACATATTAATTCCATTAAACACTCTGCTGCAATTCTTTACAATTACATGCTCCATCTGCCTTCTGTTCTGTATCCACATTAATAACCACTAGTTTGGGGTTTTGTATAGCTTGTGACTGGTTACCAAACCTTATGTAATTGTGTAAGGAACTCCTCAAATGCGCTTCAACACACATGAATTTCATTCGCACACACTCAACAAAGGGCTGGTCCCAACAGTTACTGAGCTGGCAAGGTCAATTATATGGTGCAGTGATTTAGATAGTGTACTCAGGGCATAATTTTGTCATTGAGCATTACTTTCTAATTGACTGGAAGAATTATTGGTTTGGTTTGTCTTTGCCTGAGCAATTTTCGTCTTGAGCACTATTTCGAAAGTTGGGTGTGAATTTTAGTGATTGTGCTGAATTTCAGGTGGGATGCAAGGTGACTTAAAAGTAATTGCGTGGTCACATTCGATCAATGAAGCAAACTGATACACACAAGAATGTATTTTATTCCGTTATTGAATCCCATACACTACATGACCTTTGTGTAACTGATAGCTTGAGTTAACTTGCGTCTCAGATTAGCAAGCACTGAATGTTAACCATGACTTGTTGATTGGTATTGCTTTGCTCCCATTAAGCCTATACTTGCGGCTTATAGTGTCAACATTAGAGTGTTAAACTTTAATAAGTGGCGTACAGATGTGTCCAAAGCCTCAGTTTCCATCACATACAGCCACAGATCATGTTTGAGCCCACACGACAAGGTCTTTCAAACCACATGAATACAGTAAGTTTAGAGATGTGGGCAAATTAGTCCCTCTCCATAAATGATCTTGTCAGATGACTCATTTAGGCTAACATAGGAGATAATACTGTCATTGTTTCATTGCTGTGGGTGAAGCATATCAGTCATGTCCACGTGAAAGAAGAGGTGGTCGCACTTCATTTTACAGTACGTTAATAAGACGTAACAAGCCGTATTTTGTATCAGATTAGACAAAAACAATACACCAATAATACGCAAAAAGCCGTACTTTATATGAAATTAGACAAAAACAATACGCTAATAAGACATAACAAGCCCTACTTTGTCTCAAATTAGACAACTAGAAATAATGTAATCTTCATTAGACAGTAAACAAGAAAAGTTATACTGTAATTAGACACCATATAGCCTACCAAAATTATGCTGTAATCAGAAACCGCATATAAAGTCTTATTACTTAAAATATAGGCTACTATACTTAGACACTATTATACCAAATTATACTGTAATTACAAACCAAATCGGAGATCCTAATACACTATTAGACACCATTTTACAAGATCTTAGTCTAATTAGAAATCACACACACCAAAATAGCTAGTTAGACGCTATTCTACCCTCACTGACACATTATGCATTTAATGCTACCAACATCGGTCTATAGCTTAATAAGACGAATGTACAGCCATATTATATTGGGCATGGCCTTTAAAATAGTCGGACAAAACACAGAGTTCAGAGGAAAATACATTTATTTGAGCTTTATTTACCATAGTTTTACTTTCTTACAGAGTCATTTATTGATCATTAAAAGAAAACAGTACCTTAACTAAAGTCAAACCACATCGGTTCCCATCGGGTCCCTACTACACATGTCCCTGGTAACCTGGATGTTCCCTGGAGTCTTGTGGAGTTTGTACTTATAGGATCATTTGTGGCACATTACAACAGAACTGTCCTTAAAAAATAAAGTGGTCCCTCTCACTGTTAGACCCTAATTACAAGTCTTATTAGATTTACTTAGATGGTAATTTGTGGTACATTACAACAGAACTGTACTGTAAAATAAAGTGGTCCTTTTCACAGTTAGACCCTTATTAGAGGGTCACTTTTCTGACCCTTGTGGATGGCCCGCAGTGCTCCAGAGCCCTGCCAGCACAGGGCTAAAGGGCGCTGTGCGGCTCACGATGCGTCACTGTGGCCCAATCTTTACACAGGGCCCTGGGACCTCCACAGCTGTTTGTAGCCGAGCTCCAGCTCAAACACACGCTGCTGGTGAGGAGCTGATGGTCGCTCTCTGGAGGTCCTTCTCTGGAGGTTTGCTGACCTATTGAAGTTATCTCCTAAATTTATGAACTTGTTACACACTTGCACAATGATGTCACTGTCCGTACAGGTGCCAGTGTCTTTATTTTACAGGAAAATACTGCAAATACTGCAAATACAACAAAAAACAGTCTTGTGTGAATACAGGCTCTCCATGCTGCTATCTTGACTGTCTACGCTTCCCAACTGAGCTTACTTCCTTGTTTACCAGATTATAGCCAAAATAATATAAAAAGAAATAATATAGCTATTACTGTCTTCTTATTACACGGCTCTTCTTAATGCTGTATAATGCTCCATTTACTTGAATGGGCCTTCCCAACAGTCAAATATCCTTAGCAGCGGTCAATTAATAATTGACCGCTGCTAAGGATATTTGACCGTCGTCAAGGAAAGTGGCCTTTTTGCCTCTGATTCACGTATTTAGTAGCACTCCGCGCTCTAAAATCTTTGCTCCGATAGTAGTCCGGTCACACTATGCCACTAGTATGGATGAGTTTCACATTAACTTTAATATTTTTGGAAAATACAGTGGTTCAACTCTTGGCAAAAGGCTAAGATGTCGTCACCGGTCAAGAAAAGAAAAAGAGAGAAAAGCAGCGAAGAGCGAGAAGTGACCGATAATGACCGCCGTTCTATACATTATCCCTTACATATTAAATTTATGAAATCAATACTTAATACACAAAATGACATGTACAGCCTACTTATGAACAAACCTCATGTTTTGGCTGCTTATATCATCCGCTCACTGCTGTCTCTGCTGTTTAACACCAACTTAATTTGTAAAAGAGAACCATATAAACTGCTTATCTTCACAGTTAATATTATAATGGCCACTGAACACCATGTTTATATGTACCAAATGAACTGCTCATATAAGCTGCTGAACATTATGTGTTACACTTAACACCTTACTGTCTGTGGCTTCAATCTGCGGCTTCATGCTAACAAATTCCAAAACTCAACATTTATATGCACGAGAACAATAAAACAGTACGGTTAGGTCACTAACATTACAGCACGACGCCATTAAGCCTTGTTTATGCTCACATGAGGCTCACATGCTGTGTCCCAATTCAGGGTCTGCACACTTCAAGGACCCGCCCTTTGCGGTCTCACCGAAGGAGTGTACTTCAGAGCGCCCTGCAGGCCGCGTCAACTTTTGTTAAATGGGACGGTCTAGCCTTCGGAGCATTTCCTGGTTGTGTCACCAGATGTTCCCTCCCTACCTGTATGTCACTATTCATGCAGCCCAGGTCTGTGAAAGTAACAAGAAGAGTAAAGTTTTGTTTTTTATTATTTAATTTTTGATGGAACAGCAGTTCATATACAAGGTCAAATATGTATACAAAGCCATTTTAAACTCTTCTGCAGTCCACATATTTTCTGTATACAAAAACTATTTACAAGTTGGGAGAGGAAGGCTGTGCATAAGAAAATAAAATAAAATAAAATAAAAATAAATAAAGTAAATAAAATAAATAGATAAGAAAAAATAAAAGGCATGAGTGAATAAAAGTAAATAGATAAAAGGGTAGACAGGGGAGATTTATGAGAAGTTAAAACAGGTCAAGAAGAGTAAAGTTTGACTGTCAAATATGTTTGAGCTACAAGAATTCCTGATTTCCTTTTTAATCCTCCTGCTTGTGGAGGAAGAGGAGAGGCGGCTCTGATTTATCTCGGGCTGAGAGGACCGTGGAGAGGTAAACCTGTTATTGAACCCACAATAATGTTATCAATATTATCATTATTAGCGAGCTAACAGTTTGGGGTAATTAATATACCAATACATTACGTAAATGCTGACATATAAACTGTTGATCGCCACATATGGTTTTATTTTCATTTTAAAGGCGTTATTCCTATTTAAAGTGTTTGGTAGATATGTTTGTTTGTTGTAATGATTTATTGTTATTATTATTATTATTATTATTATTATTAATGATAATAATAATAATAATAATATTGATGATGGTGATGGTGATGATAATAATATTATTATGAAATTATAATTCTTGCCTCTTTCTTAAAACATTCTTAATGACATGGCAGCCATCGATCGAGTCAGCAAAGTATTTATTAACTTGCATGGGTAAAACAAATATAATTTAGTTTCCACATCATCATTCAAACCTGCAGCTACTTTGTAATTGTTCTTTACAAGGTCCCACTTGTTTCATATGGCGTTATATTTGTGTCAAATGTCGCGCGAGCGAAAACACATCTGCACACGCGCAGATCTCTCTCTCGCGTAAACTATTCCGTGTCACGCGCGCAGATTTCAACTGCCGCGCGCACTAGTTTGATCTTCGCGCACATATTCAGTAACAGTGAAGCAGAGGCAGGTGCGCGCGAGTAAAAAGCAACAACCACACGCACAACAAGGCTGTGCAGCTGCTTTGTGCGCGCTCTCTCTCTCCTCTGTGCTCGCTCGCGGTGGAGTTCTGCTCGCTTGAAGCAGACTTTTGACATTTTGGGGGCGGAGACCAAGGCTGACCCCGGCCCTCTTATGATTGGTCATTTTCCAGCCCCCCCACGTGGGTAGAGAGCCTCAAGAGAGAGAGTGGCGCCACCTCCATTCACTGCATTGAGTTTTTTCACAGCAATGGCGGATCATGGAGCTCCTCAAAAGTCCCCGAAGTTAGCACAAGCTAACCGTCGCTCAATGTAATTTCTATGGAGCACACGGCCGGAGCAACACTTGTTTAAGGTAAAATGTTTTAAGAATGACAATTTCATGTCAGTAGTGCATCTGAATTAAATTAAGTATGTTGGAGGATTCTTCCCGTCTAGATTAGAAGATTTAGAGAATATTAACAGCTAAAAGTTTAGGCTAGCACACTGGATAACGACAGCAACACATGCAACAGGCTGATAAATGTCAATTCTGTTCTCTAAATACAACTTAATCCAATGATGTCAATTTATACTAGTAGCGAGGTTAATGTACAGGCAGTGTGATTGTAGTTGAACATCAATTTAATATCATTG
Organism: Sparus aurata; assembly: GCF_900880675.1. Lineage (NCBI taxonomy): Eukaryota > Metazoa > Chordata > Actinopteri > Spariformes > Sparidae > Sparus > Sparus aurata. The sequence continues at coordinate 18,957,100 of NC_044199.1, forward strand.
AGGCTGCGACATGATGGGTGAAGCTTATGATATGAGGATACACTGAGTACACTGATTATGAACTGCGAGCTCATAATGTCTCTCACCAACGCATTGTACTGACTTTTTATATATTGCTAGCTAGAAAGAGAGCTATTTTGTGAAATATTGCAGCCCATACACTTATACAATAGCCTACTATATTAGGGCTGCCAGTTTATATTTGATATCCGAATATAGGTGCAGTGATGCCACTTCACAACTTTATTTTGCATGATGCAGGCCAGTAGTGCTGAGTAGACAATAGGGAGACTGAAAACATAATGAATGTGATGTTTTTCAAGCAGTCATACTAAACAAATGTCCCTAACAGGTGATATCATCTTGAATATATTTGGGAACCTACAGTAGGAGCACTTTGTTGTGGAGCGTCAGTGATGCTGCAGGCCAGGAGTACTGAGTGGACCACAGTGAGACTGGAAACATAGTAAGGTGGGTAAGGCATAATAAATCATACTAAATGGGTATTACCTTGCAATATAATTAAAGGAATAATACTACACATAACTATTGCTATTAGTCATATTATTTAATACACCTGTGTAACATCATACAGTGCAGTACAAAGGCTGTGCCATAAATTCTACTTTTTTAAATCTTATACATGTTCAGTTTTTGTTGACATTATCAGAAAGCTGTTCATTCTACTTTATTTGTTGAGGTCATAGGGTGGGTGGCGGTGCTGTGCTGGACTGCATTATCTCAACAATTGTTGCTTATATTTTGCCTTCAAGTATTGTAATGAAGAGGGCAAAATATCAGGAACACTGATGAATATAATGCAGCGCAGAACAGCAGCATCCACTATGACTCCTGTAATAAAAAGAAATCAGAATGATCACCTTTTTGACAATGTCAGCTAAAAATAGAAATGTATAAGTTTTATAAATGTAAGAATGTATGGCAGAGCAGTTGAACTGGATTATCTTAGATTGCACAAGTGCGCCTAATGACATAGGTGATGAGTCTATGTATATTAGTAACTGTAATGAATATATGGTTATTTAATAATTCAAGTTATCATACGGCATTGATGCTGCATGCTGCACATCAGGAGACATGAAGAGTAAGGACCAAAGATCTTATAGCTCAGGAGTGATGATGACGAGATGTTACATGTCTCTTGTTAATGGTTGTAGTCTTCTGGTAGTTGGTGGAGGGGCAGTGATGTTGGCTTTATCCTGGCACACTTTCAGCTGTTCTGGGGTTGCTTGATGTTGAACCTAGGCCACTGTTCTTTTTCACCTTCTTGGATTGGCTCATGCTTCCAAGATGGCCATCTTTATAAGTTTTGGTTTTTTCCTCATTTTGTATTTTTCTTGCTTCAATCTGCAACCTCAGCCTAATAAATCTCCTGATGATCTTTTCTTTTACTCCACAGCATGATGGAAACCTGCTGGAGAGTGCCAGAGCTTCACCCACTGCGTTCGGAAGCTCCATGAGGGAGGAACCAGTCTTTGTCCTAAACAGTTCCTCGATGTGGTGAATGATATCAGAGGCTTCTTGGGAGGGGTGGCAAATTGCAACTTCCCTTGCTTTTTGCATTGTTTTTCCTGTTCTGTGTTCTATTTTTAATTAAAGAAATCTTAAAGTTCCAGTTGGTGTGGTATTAAAGTGTGCAAAAGTACAAATGCATTGTTTGAATATTACCTCCAATATTTTTTTGTTAATAAAATCTTTGTAGGTGGGTAAATTGCTCCTTCTGAATTCAGCCAGCCATGCTTTTCTCCTGTCTCTGTCTTGCCTACATGTGCACGCCTTTCTCTGAGCGATCAGAGCATCCCCATGCAGCACAGCACACCTGGTGAAGACTGTTTTCAAGGACGGCATACCAGAAAGGACACAAACAGCTTGACCTGCTGATCTGTTTGACTTCTTTAGATATTGTTTTTAAGGAATTCATTGTGGTATTAAGTGCATTTGGAAAAACAAGACAGTGTGTGATTTATTATGCATCAATGAGTAAGTTTAGGATAAGTAAGTAATAGTTCACAAATAGTGATAGTATTCCATTTACTTGCAATGAATTCAAATCCAAATTATTTTTTTCTTGCCATAGATTTCCTATTAGAACCCAGTTATCAACATCTGATATCATCATCATCATAATGCTGTTGTGAGTCAAGACTTATTGTGCAGTTAGTTGGCAAATCATTGTCAGTCACCTCTTAGTCTGCCTCCCTCAAGTCTGAAAGTTAAAAAAGAATGTTCAGAGTTCAAAGCAATTAACACAAGTGCATATATATTGATAAGAATAGTTAACAAACGGTGATAGAATTCCATTTATTTGCAAATCAAAATGTAATTTATTTGCCATGGATTTCTAATTAGAACACAGTTGTCATTATAATGCTGCTGGGAGTCCAGATTTGTCAGTCACCTATTAATCTGCCACTGAGCTTCCTGTCTGTGACGGAAGCTGTCATTAGCAGGAAACTGAAAAGGCACCCACGTTGGGGGGGCTGGAAAATGACCAATCATAAGAGGGCCGGGGTCAGCCTTGGTCTCCGCCCCCAAAATGTCAAAAGTCTGCTTCAAGCGAGCAGAACTCCACCGCGAGCGAGCACAGAGGAGAGAGAGAGCGCGCACAAAGCAGCTGCACAGCCTTGTTGTGCGTGTGGTTGTTGCTTTTTACTCGCGCGCACCTGCCTCTGCTTCACTCTGTTAATGAATATGTGCGCGAAGATCAAACTAGTGCGCGCGGCAGTTGAAATCTGCGCGCGTGACACGGAATAGTTTACGTGAGAGAGAGATCTGCGCGTGTGCAGATGTGTTTTCGCTCGCGCGACATTTGACACAAATATAACGCCATAGTTTCTGGCCTGCTGGGCTCGACCTTCCCCTGCAGGCCCATTGTTTCTAGAACTGTTGTGAACACAGAGAGAAGCAAGAGAAAAGGGAAACACAAGATCACATTAATTCAGGGATGCAGAGATTTGTGACATTAGGACTGACAAATGGGCCATTTATTACTTATTATGTGAACAAATGTTGGTTCCGACCTCGGACAGTGATGCTCTCTGTTTGCTCCCTAAAACTCAATGAAATGTAAAAGACGTTTTGTGTTATGTCAACAGACAAAAGGGTTCTAATACAGCAAAAAAAATATAATCATCATGAGGAATATCATAAACTTACCTCTTTTTTCAAACGTTTAACTATACTTTACCGTGTTACACTCTGGAACGATAAAGCAGGGATCACAGCCTGATCTAAATCTGTTCATCTTGGTTCATTTATGTAAAACGAGTCTCTAACATCTCCACAGTCACAATAAGATATAAGATATAAGTCATCCTCTGAACGTCTAACATTTGAAAGTAAAGGCATTTAAGGCTTTACTTCCAAAGGCATCAAGCTGAGCATTACAAACATATTTTACCTTGAAGTTTAACATATCTGGCGTTGGATGTTCAAAGGAGTAAAAACCGAGTCTAGACCCAATACTTACATTTAAATATGACATCTGCGCCACTTGAGATAATTTATATATTTCTTCTCTTCGGGCGCGCAATGAATCTTGGGATATGTGAGACCACGAAGGGTAGTAGCGGTGCACACTCCAAAAACAAGTAAAAGCAGGGCGCATTTGTGGGGTGCATTTGGAGAACACTTTGAATTGGGACACCCTTCGCACAGCGTTGTGACATAATTTCACTTCAAAAGCGTACTTGAAGTGTGCAGAACCTGAATTGGGACACAGCTTCAGTCCTAAACTAGCAAACTCGACATTCTGATGTTAGCAGCTAAGGATAGCAATTGTTAGCGGCCTTATTTCTTGACATTCATAACGCTGTAAACATATGAACATGGCACCACAACTTACAGACATCTAGTGGTATGTTATGTTATGCAGGTGCCCATAATACTGTGCGAATTCTATGTGATTCATTCATTAAAAAAGCTTGAACTGAAACATGGTGTCAGAAGTGGTCTAGCTGATAAAGAATTAGCAAGAACAAATAATATGGCGAACAATATGATTCCAGCACCAGAGGGCATGCAGATGTCCGGGGATCTGGCGAAGAACTGGGAGGTTTTCCATGCGGAATTCGAGGACTTTGTGCTAGCCGCGGGCCTCAATGAGAAGTCGGAGGAAGTGCAGGCAGCCTCGCTACGCCGGCTAATGGGTAACGAGTGCCGCCATATCTATACGCATAATGTGATATTGGATGAGGAGCAAAAGAAAGACCCTGCCGCCATCCTAGATGCTCTGGGGGAGTATTTTATGCCGGCAAAAAGTTCGGATGCTGCAAACAGGAGACTGATGAACCGATAGACAGTTTCCTAACGAGACTATGGGAAAGAGCTGCCTCGTGTGAGTATCGTGAGCTAAAAGACGAGATGATTTGGGACAGGCTCGTGCTTGGTGTCGCAAGTGAAAATAGCAGGAGACGTTTGCTGCGTGAACGGGAGCTGATGTTACCAACAGCGGTTGAAATTTGTCGTCTGGCGGAACTGACAGAAAGGCACATGAAAACTATGGAGAGCCCACAAGTGCAGACGGACTGTGTAAACACAGCAGACAAGCAGAACGAGCGATGTAAACCTCAAGACAAGCGAGGAAGAGATCTACAGCTTGCTTGCAAATACTGTGGAAACAGCCACAAGCGGGGCAGAGAGCAGTGCCCAGCCTACGGTAAGGTATGCCGAGCCTGTGGCATCTCAAACCACTTTTCTAAAGTATGTCAGGCTATAGCAAGACAAAAAAAAGTAAATGTGTTGGAAGATGTTGAGCAAGGGAACACAGATACGGATGACATGTTCCTAGCCACAGAATGCATCAGCAATGTAAAATCAAAGGGGCTCAAATGGTTTGTGCACCTACGTTTGAACAAGAAACGGCAAGCATGTCAGCTAGATACAGGTGCTACGTGTAACGTGATGAGCAGCAAGATCAAAAATGTAGGAGACACTACTTTGATAAAAAGGGATAATTAATTACCGGTAATTAATTAATTACTGGTAATCAACAATACCTTTAGATGGGGCACCACCTCCGATGATTCTCTGTGCGACTAGCTCGGAGGAAACTAGCCAGAATATTAACTGTCCAAGTTTGGCTTGAATACAAAAGATCAGTCTTGAATTGATCTGTTGAATTTCAATTTGCTCCTATTCTGAAGTCATGAATTCTTTTCACAATACCATCGATTTCCCACTTCAAATTAAAAAGAGCACAGACAACGACATACGGTTAAATATGTTTATTTACTAAATAAAGGCAGAATAAAGGATGTGAAGTAATAATTCAAATGGGTGACAACATTAACAGAAATTGTGGAATTATGAAATAAAATGAGGACAAGATGAATTTTAAACGATGGTGGGTTTTAGTGTATAAGCAACCGATACTTTACCAATACAGAATTAATGCTTATCCTATCGAGGCGATATGGCGAGGGCTTTGAATTAGTGATATAGGTCTATATATATATATATTCGAAGCTTACACAAACACCAACTCTGATCTCATTCGAGTGTGACTCTTGTCGTGTGGGATGTTAGCCTACTTGGTGGAAGAAGAACGGGGTCCCGGACTCTGGATGGCCTGGAGTAGCTTCGTCTCTGTGCAGGGAGGCGGCGTCGGTTTCAGAGCCGCTGGAGAGCGATGCCGTCCCGGTTCACCTGAGGACAGCTCCTGGCCCAGCAGTGTTCTTGCTTGTGTGCGCTGGAGGCGGTCGGAGACGATCGGATGCTCTTTCTCCTCTAGGCTGTGGATGTCTTCACGGCTTCTTGAGCAGTCAACTGCGCCGACTTTATAATAATCACGACTTCTGGTCAGAGTCTCTTTCTTGAGCTGGTTATTGCGGAGCCCTGAACATATATCGATTAGGTTCTTGTATAAAAATAACGGGGAAAGAAACGCCGGCCGAACGATCTGTCTTAGTTACTAAATACAAGAACAAAAATAGCTTCTTCTAGCTTACTGAGTTGCAATACTTGATGGTATAAAGAAATAAATAAAAAAAAAAAGAGGATTAATCTCGTTCTTGCTTCGGTTTCAAAATGGAGTTATTTTCAAAATAACTACGCGTTGTCTGGGTTAGGCTCTTAAAGCAGCTCAAATGTCCGGAGAAAAGTCCGGAGTCGCAAACAAAGCAAAGTACGGAGATTAGGTTTGAAAAAAATATAAGTTTACACGCATGGCAGAAAAGATTAAGCAGGTACGGGTTACGAAAAAAGGCAAAGAGAAGAGAAGAGCAACGTGAAGTCTGCTCTTTTAACACTTACGCTGAAGGCAGAATTGAGGGCAGACTGGCACGTCACTTCCTCCGGTGACGTCACAGCTCATGTTACAGCTCATATTGCGAACTTATTACTTAATAAAATATATCAACGGTTTAACGTTTTAAGATCACGATCGACTTATTCACCTAAATCCCCCATGGTCTTTACATCAACCTTTGTTATATGAAAACATGAAAAGGACATGACAGGAATTGCCTAATAAAGTAAAAGGGAAGTCATTGGTTATAGCAAGTCACACACACACAAGGACATACGTTTTTAACAGCACTGATGGCTTAAAACATTTCGAAAAGGGTTAGCTTAATTTTTGGTACAAGTATATATGTTGGAGGTAGGTGATCATATTTATAAGCACAAATATAAAGTTCGTCTGTTCCAGAAACTCTCCTCTTAACTATACACGGACTTACCACTAGGTGGAGCTGTGGCTCCATCACACTTTCAAAGATTAAATCTGAAATCACTAACTATAGTTTCCTTGAACTCAGAAAACGGGGAAAAAGTATGTTTGGGTTCTCATCAAGCTAATTAAGAATATGTTGTCCTGTAAAGAATGAAATTACATTTTAGTACATTTTAGCAGTAAGACAGAAATCAAGGTTCTTCCTTTCTCCTGCTAGGAATGTAGAGATGCTTTGGCTGGTTGAGTGTCATAATTCACACATGTGGCACTTTGATGGCTCATGCCAGATGTGGGGCTATCTGTTGATGACAGGTGTAACAGATTGGGACCTTGTTTTTCCAAGTGACCACTGCGCACTGAATTATAAACAGTCCGTCCAGATGAACAAAGACCAGATGTTAGAGGAGACCTTTCTGAGTCTCAGATGTCCAGAGTTTTGTTAACACAGAGCCTATATAAGTCAGTGAAGTGGAGAACTTAAGGTGACAAATGGTCGTCTTCCACCTTTCCGTGATAACCCTTTGGGTCTGGTGGACCCCCCCTGTGAACTCAGGAGATCGTTTCTTCTCGCTGGCAATGTTTATTGCCCAGCCCATGTTGTCTTTCAGCATCAGAGTGTGAATGGAGAGAGGGGGAGGGAGAGAGTCAGGCCATTAGGGTGTCAGAGAAGGTGGATCAGAGGGAGATCTGTGTGGACATGAAGATCGCATCTCTGTGATATAAAGATGAGACAAAGGACATGTTACTACAAAAATAAGTTGTCACCTGGAACAGCGCTACATCCGAGTACAACCAAGCTGAAACTATATTCTGGGGAAACTATGCTGTCACAGGAGATTCCACACAGAGTGTGTCATTAGAGGAGAAAAGCATTCCCTGATATTTGAAGTAGTGGAAACTCAGCAGGAGCCTCTCCTCCCTGGGGCCACATGCAAGCGCCTAGGCCTAATGACATTCACAATCCCTGAGGAGCTGCATAAAATAGAGGTAGATCGGTGCATGCCCCTCACTTAAGAGCAGCTGCTTACCAACTACGCTGACATCTTCAATGACCCAATCAAGTCAGTCCCAGGTGAGATACACTTTGAGCTGGACCCAAACATACCTCCGGTACAATGTGCACCTCGAAATGTTCCGGTAGCGTTGAGGGAGAAGGTCAAGGAAGAGCTGAACAGGCACATCAGCGCAGGCAATATCACACCAGTGAGCGAGCCCACGGCGTGGATAAGCAACATGGTGACTGTAGCAAAACCAGATAAAATAAGACTGTGCATCGACCCCAAACTGCTTAACCGAGCATTACTGAGGTCTCACTATCACATGCCGACACTGGAGGATGTGTTGTACAAGCTGCCCAAGGCTTGTATTTTTACATTGGTGGATGCATGCAACGCTTTTCTACAGTGCAAGCTTGATGATGAAAGCAGCCGCCTGACGACCTTCTGGACACCGTGGGGTTGCATGAGGTGGCTCAAACTCCTGTTCGGTGTCTCTGTAGCACCCGAAATCTACCAACGCAAACAGCACGAACTGCTAGCAGGCCTGACCAGCATCGAACCAATAGCTGATGACATCCTGGTGGTTGGGTGTGGTGACACGGAGGCAGATGCAGAACGGATCATGACACTAACCTGCGTGCTGTCATGGAGCGATGCAGAGCTGAGACTGAGCGAGCGCAAGCTTCAGTTCAAACTACAAGCAGTCCACTTCCATGGACACATACTGTCCTCAGAAGGACTGAAGATTGACCCAGAGAAAACGTGGGCTGTGTTGGAGATGCCGACTCCTACAGATACAAAAGCTGTCCAACGCTTCATCGGCTTTGTGACTTACCTCGCAAAATTCCTGCCAAAGCTCTCAGAGGTCTGTGAGCCACTCCGCAGACTCCTGGATAAGGACATAGAATGGCACTGGCTAGCCAAACATGAGGACGCAGTTCGAGAAATAAAGCGTCTGGTCTCAAACACACCTGTCCTCAGATACTATGATGTCACAAAGCCTGTCACTGTCCAGAGTGATGCCAGCATGAATGGGCTGGGATGCTGCTTGCTGCAAGGGGGGCAGCCAGTGGCTTTTGCCTCAAGAGCCCTGACACAGACAGAGCAAAACTACGCTCAAATAGAGAAAGAGTGCTTGAGCATAGTCTTCGCATGCCAAAGATTCCACCAATATTTATATGGCAGAGAAAAGGTCACTGCAGAAACAGACCACAAACCATTGATCACAATCTTCAAGAAGCCCCTCCTGAGTGCACTGAAACGTCTCCAGGGAATGCTGATGCAGCTGCAGTGTTACAACCTCGACGTGGTGTACAAGCCCAGGCCAGAAATTCTGGACGGGTGGCCTGACTTCAAGGAGGACACCCCACTGGCAGTGCGGGACTACTGGCCCTTCCGGGATGAGCTGAACGTGCAAAATGGTGTGCTATACAGGGGACAGTGCATCATCCCAAAGGCCCTGAGAGCAGAGCTACTCAAGCGTATACACTCTAGCCACATAGGTGGCGAGGCCTGTTATAGACGGGCCAGGGATACCCTCTTCTGGCCAGGCATGAGGGCTGAAATCAAAGACTACGTAGCCAACTGCTCTGCATGCAATGAGTATGCAAAGAATCAGCAGGAGGAATCCCTGATGTCGCATGAGATACCTACACGTCCATGGCAAACGGTGAGCATGGACATCTACTCCTATGCAGGCAAGGAATTTCTCATCATTGTAGACCACTACTCGGATTACTGGGAAATTGACCAGCTGCCAGACCTATCCGCTGACATGCTTATCACACGCTGCAGAGCCCAGTTTGCACGGTATGGGCAGCCTGACACAGTGATCTCTAATAATGGTCCGCAGTTTGCGTGTGAACAATTCAGAAAGTTTGCAACAAGCTGGGGTTTTGCCCATGTCACATCCTCCCCCCGTCATCCAAAATCAAACGGCAAGGCCGAAGCGGCTGTGAAAATAGTGAAGTCACTTTGCAAGCGGGCAAAAGCAGATGGCACATATGCATGGATGGCCATCCTCCACTGGCGCAACACGCCCACAGAGGGGTTGGATAGCAGCCCAGCCCAACGCTTAATGTCTCGAAGGCTCAAAACCTCGCTGCCAGTTGCAGACAGCCTGCTGCAGCCACATGTGGTGGTCGGAGTGACAGAGAAGTTGCGGTGGAAACGGCGGATGGCGAAATTGACATACGTCAGATCCGCCAGGGACCTCCCTGAGCTGAATGTGGGAGGTCGGATCAGGATGAAACCACTGCCAGGTGATCACACAGGAAGATTGCCGCTGGGCCAGTGCATCCAGAAAGTTGCTCCTCATTCATTCGTAGTGGATGTCAACGGCACACTTTATAGGCGCAACCGTGTGGATCTTCGGGTGGCAGAGCGCTCAGCTGAAGTGCAGCAAACAGTATGGCCACAGCAGAACAGTCCAGAACAGGGAAATATGACTGGGAAGTCAGCCTCAGCCGAGACCAGGCATGGGTCAGGCCAGGGCGAACCAGAAGGGATGGAAAACGCACACCCCCCAAGCAGTCCGGCTCCTTGCAACCCGCTACCTGGGCTGGGCCCGACACCAGGGAAGCACAGTGGCACACTGGGCCATGCCGTCTTCACACGTTGCGGCTGCCTCTCACGTCCACCTCAAAGACTGAACTGGTGACTTTGGGAGAACTGAGGCTCAACTAGAGCCACATGCACTAACAAATATGAGACACATGAGAACATGGGTTCGACTAGGGTGTAGGCGGATCGCTGCCCTTACCAATGCCCACATATACACACACATACACACATACAGTGGCAGCACACACATGGAGAAACCTCACGAGAGACTGTTGGTCTGTTCTTAAAAAAAAAAAAAATAAGGAATAGTTGTGGAAATACTTAAATGCCAGGCATGTTCAATTGTCAAACTATAATAACAAAGTTGTTGATATGGATGTATGTTATTACAGCCTGCAATGGTTATTGAGAAGCGAAGAGTTTGAAGTGTTTAATATCAGAACATTAATCTAAAGGAAGGAAGATGTTATGGATGTTGAGCATTGAGCACTTAGCGACATCTAGTGGTATGTTATGTTATGCAGGTACCCATAATGCTGTGTGAATTCTATGTGATTCATTCATTAAAAAAGCTTGAACTGAAACAGTCACTAGCCTTGAAAAGCCTATACTGACACCTATTGGCGAAAGTGGATTTTGCCCAACAGATGCATAAAGTGGAGCAGGTGAGCTTTCTCCTGTGTTTTGTAGTGACACGAGGCGTTTTAAATTGAATTAAAGTTAAACTCTCGCCAAAGAGCAACCTAGGCTTCATCTGTGAATATATATAAGTTAAACATCTGTGTAAAAGCAGAATTACGACAAAAGAGGTACTTTTTTCTTCTTCCTCTGTGAACAATTTGGGCTCTTATTGTGTGCCTCTCTTCATCAGGCTAATTACACCCAGTGTTCTATAAAGCAGTGGTCCCCAACCTTTTTTGCACCACGGAGCGGTTTCATGTAAGACATTTTTTTACGGACCGGGGGGTGGGGGGGGGCGCACTTGATTATGCGGAAATAAAATACAATTGACCTTTCGCAAAACCCCGCCCCCAAACAGTCATTGTCCAATCATACATCCTAGCAACCGTTACTATGTATACGAGGTCCGACAAGCAAAATGGTGAAGCAATGTGCCTATGGCATGTGTAAATCGGACAGTAGGTACCCCAAGAGTTTGGCGGGGGGAGTCGTGTTCTTTCCTTTTCCAAAGTCGACAATACAACAGGAGCGGTGCCTACGATGGATCAAATAGTGTGGAAGGCCCCACTCCCAGATAAATGTCACGAAAATAAACAAGCATACATACGTCTGCTCCAAGGTAAGGCTAGGCTAGGCTAACACCATAGTGATAGCTAGCTAGCTAACAAAACTGGATATCAACGTTATGGTTACTATTAGCAAATATTGTATATTACTAGTATATCATTGCCAGAGTGTTACCCTCTAAGTTTAGCTAGCCCTAACGTTAATGTTAACGCAATTTAAACTTATTTTGTTTTCAACTTTCATGTAGCATTTTGTGAATGGACAGCCTACTCCTGAGTATCCCAACCCTGTACTTGCTGTACAAGTGCCAAACCGGACTAGGGAGCAGTTCGGAGGCTGTCAAAAGCCACCAAAAAACGGTAAGCCTAAGTTACATGCCAATAATATTTGATTTGAAGTGCAGTATATAACTCTATATTCAACCTGTTAGTACATGTCATATAGCCTAACGTTACTGTTACTGTAAATAAGAACATGTTCTTGACTCGCTGGTTAAATAAAGGTTGATGATGATGATATATGATATACATTGTAATAGAAACAAGGTACGATAAATTCATGTCCAAAAAATGTATACAGATGCAAATTAAGTGTGCAGGATGACTCAACAGTATATTGTTGACAGTGGTGAGTGATAAACCTTTTTCAAATTAATACTGGCTTTAACAGGAGTGGAATAGCCTGCCCAATCCCATTACCTCTGTATTGTGTTGAATGATAGAATAGGCAGCAAGATGTTTCAGACAGTGGATCAGTTCCTTTATTGGCACTTTCATTTTCTGTTCAGAGGTCAAAACAAACGTACAGTAATGCCAGACGCAAGAGAACAAAATAAGAGTCCCTGTATGTAAGACAAAAACTGATTTATCTCACTAGCATATAGCATAGTAGTCAAAGAAAAATACATCAAGCTTGCTCTTCATCTGTTGCAAAATGTTCCCATTTTGTTCCCACAGTGTACTCTTTGTAGGTGGTAGTCTTCTTCACATTTAACAGAAGAATCACACCATGACATAGCTGTGTGCCCAAGCTGCCCCATTATTTGATAATGGTGGGCATAACACTGTTTTAGTTTGCAAAGGTAGGGACACTCTGTGAAGCTGCTCTTGGAAGGGCACTTAACTTCTAAAAGCCCATAGCTTGGGCTTTCACTCCTTCCTCCCTCTATCACCTTACGGTCAGCTGACGTACCAAGGTGTGGGGCATCAGTATTTACAACAAAACCACATGGATACAGTAGATTACCTGTGAGCTTCATGTACTGTGTCGCTGCTATGGGCTCTTGTTCTACACCTCTTTTCATGGCCTTAGTTTGTACTGATGCTGCACTCTTTAAGCTTGTAGCAAGTTTTTCATGGTCAGCTCTCCTAGAGCAGATTCTTTTAAAAGAGGTTGATGTGATTCAGACAGACCTTGCATGGAACCACAAGTTGTTTGTGCTCTGTTCTCTGGTTTCCTGTTCCAAAGCTATAGAATCAGGCAAAGAAATTTTCAGTTCTGTGTAACAACGCATGGCACTTTCATTCAGAACTCTGCAGAAGCTGGTGGGTTGGGTTGGCGGAGGAAAGTTGGGCAGGTCATCTGGTTGGCTGACAGGAGTTACTCCAGGGTCAACAGATGAGTCTCCGATTTGGCCAACAAGTGGCAGCTGTAAAAAAGTGACAAAGATAAAGGATTATCAATAACATGCGAACATTTTTTCTTTGCAGAGAGTCCTGAGCAACCCCCACTTCCTGGATGCCAGCTAGAAAGGGAGCCTGGGGAGGAGCAGAGCACTGAAAAGGAGAAGAAATTAGAAGAAGAAAACAACAACAACATGAAATTGAAAATGTCTCTAAAAGAAACTGAAATAGCACACTTAAAAAGAAAACTCTAACACCTGAACTCCTTGAAAGCAGTGAAATCCCTAAAATGTTGGAATACAGTACTGGGTTTACGTATGGTCGATTCAACCAACTGTGCACAATATTTGGCATCCCAAATGATCCACACACCACTCAAATAAATATGCCCCTAAACTACAAGCGCAATGATTGGCAAGTTGCTGAGATGCCCCTCCGTCGCCAGTTGCTGTTTGTTTTAATGAAACTCCGCACAATGAAGACCTAAAGAACCTTGCCTTTATAAACATGCAAACAGCAAGTAATATTTTCAATTCCTGTATTCATTATATGTTTGATGTATTAGGTATATTACCAATTTGGCCTCACAGAGATGTCATTGCACAAAACATGCCAGAAACCTACAAAGCAGACTACCTGTCCACATTTGCAATATTAGATTGTACAGAGCTGAAAATGGAAAGGCCAACGTCACTGGTGTTTCAAAGCCAGAGCTACAAAAGCACAAACACCCTAAAATCGCTAGTTGCCTGTGACCCCCGTGGTGCTGTGATTTTTTTCGTCTGCCCTCTTCACAGGATCCATGTCCGACAAGGAGATAGTCAGACAGTGTGGTATCATCCCGTTACTAGAGCAACTTATAGACAGTGGCTATTTGCAAAGAGGGGATGGCGTAATGGCTGATAAGGGCTTTTTGATCGAGGAAGAGATGCGAGGAGTCTGACTGCAGTTAACCCTTTAGGCGCCGGGTTTTATTTTAAAAAATACTAGATTTTGACATCTAAATTTCAGAAGGCTCTGGCTTGAATGTAGTTTGAGATAGAGACAAAGTGTAAATGAGACAAATATTGAGAATGACCTAAAGTTTATGAAGGGAGTAATTGTTCCCATCTAATTTGCATATTATGACGTCATATGGTGGCGGCCATATTGGATTATGTAATTTCCATGAAATACCTGGTATTTTGAAAGAGAGTTGAACTTATTTTATCAGATTCATCCCCTCCATCTATTTGTTATGTTGTCCACACATCAAATGAACAGGGAAAAAGTAAATTGTAAGCCAACAGTCGTAAACTAGAACTATTAGTACACCACAAAACTCATGTAAAAAGTATGCATTTTTTTTACCCACCATCCCCCCCCATTGGAGGACACTTTTTTTTCTTCCCTTTTTCTTGTTTTCTCTTCTCTTCTTCTTTATTATTATTATTATTATTATTATTATTATTATTATTATTATTATTATATATGATAATAATAACAGTAGGCGTCTTTTAGCTGCAGAGGCCTTGTCTGTGCCCATCTATCCAGATAAAAGTTTGTAATATTTGTAGAGTGTGGAGCCTCTCATTGCAAGGCATAGAGACAATAAGAACTATATATATATATATATATATATATTTATATATATATATATATATATATATATATATATATATATATATATATATATTTACATTTACATCATATCATTCACGAAACCGTGAACTTGGAATTAGTTCATGTCAGCCTAAATACTGATGAGCATTGTCTCCATTGTTATAAGATACCAGAAATCATCAGTCAGAAAGAGGGACAAAAAAACTATAGACCTTGAATCATTGCTTAGCTTTCTGTCACCACGATATCCAATTTGCTCATCAAAGGGCTTTATCCATATACTTCATCTCTCAAGTAAGCCCAGCCACCATTACCATTATCATCATCATCATCATTTCCGGCCCTGTTCTGCCTTCCCCTGTTGCCCCTACGACACCCATCAGCCTTTCTACGAACACTTTGCCCACGTCTCCCCCTGCTATCTCCTCTAGTGTTGTGAGAAGAGTTGGACTCGTGTGTGCTTTGTGCTTCGTGAACACTGCTGCGGCGCATAGCTGCACCGCTGCCGCGGATGGAGGCTACGTGACCGTCGCGGTGGAAAGAGTGAACACTAACGCTGACACCCAGCGCTGTTCTCACCACCCCCGCTACTTCTACCACATCCATTCGCTTCCCTACTGATACTACAAGTTTGTGTATCATTTCCATTCCCACGTATTGGGCATGTTAGTGCTTGTGCGTTTTCCTCGCTCTGCGCGGCACCGCCATTGCTATGCAAAGACGCACCGCGACTAGCAAGCTCACTAATCAACCGACCGTCATCTCCCAAAGCTAGATTTTCCACTTCAGAATCAGAATCACCGAATAGGAGCTCAATCACTTCCCTAAGTGTCAACTTTTTGCATGCCATTGTCGTTTATTTCGTCTCAATAACGTCTGAATCCAGCAATACCCCTTCAGCAAAATGGCTTCCTGGCGCACTGTCTCCGCTCTCTTTAAACCTGCCACCGTTTTCAAGATCTAAGAGGCAAATACCAGCTGGGGATGTGCTGGTGACAAAGCGCATTGCAAAGCACAGGGTGCACGTGGAGAGGGCCATCGCTAAAATAAAAAAGTTCAAGATCGTGTCAGACAAAATTCCTAACACAAGGTCAGGGATCATAAATCACATCTGGTATGTGATGAGCATGCTTTCAAACTTCCAGCCACACATACTTAAGTAAGGGACAGTCGTAGCATCACATGGCAACAAATAAAAAGTATTACTACATGACATTACTACTGCTTTAACCTGTTATTTTTACTTACCACTGTGGAGCATTTTGTAAGCCTGAGCTGTGGAAGGTGCTATAGAAATACAGATTTCTGTATACTATGTGGCTCAATCCTTGTTTCATGTTTTATGTGTAGGTGTCAGGGACCGAACAGGAAAGGCTCAAGAACACAAGGTGTAAATGTAAAAAAAAAAGTGTTCATTTATTTACAAACTCAACTCAACGAAACCACATTTGCACAAGTACAAAAATAGGAAAATAACAACTCAAAATAAGGGCCCTCAAACTTAAACTGAGGTCAACTTAAATAAACAGCGACTTAACTCAACATACCTGACCTCCCAAATGAGACAAAAGGTTGGGGTTATATAGACTTTGGCTAGCCAACACAGACAACAGGGGGGGAACAAACATAACCAACCACTTCCCTACTGCAAATGAAACATAATGTGAACAAAGACTACAAAAGAAAACCTATACATACTTAATATAAACACTCAAATAATGAATTAAACTTAAAGCTCTTAAATGATCTCAAATGAATAAATCTCAAAGAAAAGACAGCCTCCCCTCTGGCACCTCCAAGGTGGCCTCCTCCATTTCCTGCCCCGTTTCCATAAGAGGCCATCTTGGATGGTGCCGCCTCCTTTTCAGAGCTGGGGAGAGCTGCACACAACAAAGACACACAGTGAGTTCAACTCAAACAAAAGTAATGTTAATCAACATGCTGTTAACCAAAATGCGTGCACTCAAATTAATCCACAACTGTTAATAAACGTGATGAATGAACGAAAAGACTGTGTGTCCTCATTTAAGATGAAAAAAATAACAAAATACTCAACTTAAAGGTGGTCAACATGTGTGGCCACCACAGTAGGCCTATATAATATGTCAGCCCAATGATGATTCTTTTTTTTTTCTTTTTTTACATTTTTAATGAAACTTTAATAAACCTGTGGGGAAAAATCTTATCTACAACAGCAAGTAGTGCTACTTGATTCTGACTGGCTTGCTTTAATCTTCTATAGTCTACTCACCTGGTGGCTTAGACCGCACCCCACTGAATACTTCCTGCCTCAGGTGCAGTTTCATCAGCAATGTAGCTTATGGGTGCATCTGACATCTCCCTCAGTAGACCACACACTCCTGTCCCTAACTCTTTCCTTTAACAAATCATGTTACACAGTACACAGGAATATATTCAGAACAGTGTGACCGATGGTGTTGCTGTAGAGTACATGGAAAGTAAAATACTTATTGTGGATATAGCTGGACATGATGGGTTTCCGCTTGCAGTTGACTTTGGCCTTGGCTACCACCACACTGCTCACAGGTTGTCGGGTTATTTTTTTACCCCTGGCCTTGTGCCACTGCTGGGGCTGGCTTGTGGAGGAGATGTCATCACTTCTGGCATGGCACAAGTCCAGGATGTGCATAAGGCCCACAATATGAGAGCAAAAACCTGGTGAACTGAAGTAGCATTAGGTGTTTGTTTTGGAAATGCTATTTGCAGTGACTATGAATTGCTTTTGTCAACCAGCCTTATGACAATACTGTTACTAGCTAGTTACTGCTACTGCAATATTAGAGTGCCTTGACATATAACCTTACATCCATGGACCTAGTGTAACAAGCTAGACTCTGATGATGTTGCTTGTTAGCTAGCTTCTCACTAGCTAGGATAGTTGAAAGGATGTTGACTAGCTATCTAACTTTACCGGAGATGTAACTTGTTAGCAACTATCATATTAATTTAAATATTTCAGTCAATGTCCTCCTGAAGCATCCCGAACTTACCCGGCAGTGCAAGAGCATAACTGGTCCACAAGGCTGTGCTCGTTGCATTTGAGGTAGAGATTATGGGGTTTCTCCGATTTTGCCATTGACCAGTATGCTTTCGCCTCGACAGTCGTAGTGTCCCCTTCGTTGCTTATTTTAATATTTTGAATGTATCCCTCCACTGCATACTGTAACCCCTTTTGCCTCGATCTGGAGGATATCGCACAGGTAATGCTCCAAAAAGAGTCACTGACACGCACCGGTATACTTCTCCCCACCATGACACTGTGTTGACACGCCGTAGGCGTCAAGAAGCTTGCCGGGCTAGCAATGGTAACCAAGGGGGGCGGGGCTTTTGTGAAAGGTCAATTATACAACAAAGTGCATAAACACCCGAAGTGTGTTCCTTTCTCCAGGCTACTCAGTAACTTATTAAGGTAACATACGTTAAGGTCACCATCATCTGCAGTCTCCAGCAGTTGTCCACTCACCAGTGGCGTAAGTATCGCCGGTGCAACTGGTGCAGCTGCACCGGGGCCCAGACGCCGTTGCTATCCTCCTCGGACAGACACTATACCTCGTTTGATTTTTTTTGCCAAGCGCCAAGAGGAACAGTCGGATGTTATTAAAAGAGAATCCGTTTTTCAAAATAAAACAACTTTCCAAGTATGATCGTCATATAACGGAAATAAAATTTATTTATTCTTTCTCTGCGGCCCCGTAATAAACGACCCACGGACCGGTACCGGTGGTTGGGGACCACTGATATTGTGTGAAGATGTGACTTTGGTAAAAATGAAAGTCAACAATACAAATAGTACTTGAACTGCTTGAAAAGCAACAAAGGTGCAAGTAAAAGTAAATTATACATAATACATTCTCATGTATGCATATACTGTATATTATGAGTTGATAGATCAGCCTGGCAAATCAATAATCAGATCTGATATGCAGCCTTTTTCTGATTATTGAAAGGGGTGTTTTTTTAATCTGATTATCAATGAAATAAGTTCACTTAAACATTCATTAAATCGGCTCTTAAGCAGCATCAAATCTATAATTAACATAAGTAAAATCACTGATTAACCCAATGAGCACAAATGGTTGAATGCACATGCTAGCTTGAATATTTACATTACAACAGAAAGCAGGAGCAGTTTTAAGGCATGCTGTACTGTGTATTCACCAAACATATTGGCATTAACACAATGGACACACTTATTGCTCTCTGTCAGCTCAGTGTCAGCACGGTTCTCTGATGTCCTACTGATTTCAGACAACTACAGCCCGCAGCACTGTGCAATGTCAATTTCACTGTACATATTGAGTGCTGTAAGATGTAAATTGTTATTACCCACCTCTGCATATGCATCATTGGTCACAAGGGTAAGGCAGTAAGGAATTATTAACAACGCCTCTTACTAACCCCCCAGCTACTCGGATAGTACAGTCAGTCTGAGACGGAGATGCTTTGCCGTTTCTATGGTAAACACAGTCTTACCTTTCTCACCGATAATTCATGATGCTTGTAAATGTATAATCTAGATATCTGGATTATACATTTACAAGCATCATGAATACACAGCATATGAATTGTTGTATACAAGATAGGGATGTGCATCTATAACACTGAGGCGATACGATATGCATCTAGATACACTGCCAACGATACGATACATTAAAGATTCATATAAAACAACCACCGATAAGATACGATACGATTCTCCCACCTACTGCGATACAGTACAATTTGGTTTAACACAATGTGATACAATGCGATGCAGAAGAATATTGTACAATGGAATACAAAGTGGTGCAGATAGTTCATGTTCATTCTGTATTTCTACAGTGTGCTTCACACTTTCAACAGGGACAATGGGAAACTAAACTCTAAGCAGTGCTGCCTTTTGGCAGTTATAAGCTGCTGAATGAATGCAAAAGTTGTACAGATTGACACACGTTGTCACTGCCCACGACTTGTTTGAAATGTGTCCATATCTCCAACTTTCTTTTCTTTACATCTTTAAGCTCCATGTTGCACTTAAGCTACACAATCAGTGATGCCACTAACGTTTTAAGCTTAATCTGACCACTACGAGTAATCTAACGCTGTAACTGTCTCAGAGACAGTTTGATTTATGTGTTTGTTGTGTATGTTTCTGTTATATGTACAAGATCATTTAAGCCGTGTCTAATAGATATACTTGAACACAAGTATCACAATATATATTGCAGAGCATTTTGGGAAATGTGAGGTCATGTGGTGAGGTCACTTTAGTGGCATTCTGGGTAGAAAGTGTGGCTGACGATGATAAAGAAGCCACTACAGAGTTGAGTTGTTCTACATGTGGTCCAAGAGGCGCACACGGTAATTTCCCTTATATGTTGAATGGACACTGGCTTATGAACTGTATGATTTGTATGTGATTTGTGAAACCTTTATGGTTTTATTGTGTTGTAGTTTTCACGGTGTTTGGGTGTCTGCGGAGACAGAGAGACGGAGAGAATAAACCCTGAAAGACATCTGTATGAATCGTGGCCATTATTTAACTGGACCGGTGTAGCTATAGTGAAAACGTGTCCTAATCCATCACGAGGCTTCAGAGTGCAACGTCTCACATCCCGGCTACAAGCTACAGGCCACCGACGAGCGGCGGCGGTTCCCATCCTGCAGAAGGCTACAGGCTACAAGCTACAGGCTATAAGCTACAGGCCATTGACGAGCGGCGGCGATTCGCATCCGGCTACAAGCTACAGGCCACTGACGAGCGGCGGCGGTTCCCATCCGGCTACAGGCTACAAGCTACAGGCCACTGACGAACGGCGACGGTTCCCATCCGGCTACAGGCTACAAGCTACAGGCTACAAGCTACAGGCCACTGACGAACGGCGACGGTTCCCATCCGGCTACAGGCTACAAGCTACAGGCCACTGACGAACGGCGGCGGTTCCCATCCGGCTACAGGCTACAAGCTACAGGCCACTGACGAACGGCGAGCGGCGGCATCGTTGCTACACATCCAGCAGCAGCTTCAGGCCACATTGTGAGTCCTCGGGTTAGACTGTGCAATTATCATGCCTCAGGATGTCGATGGATAGAACATCAGATATCGTTTAATCACAAGAAATAGGACATTAAGGGGATTTTGAACATTCAAAGAAAAGAGTGTGATTGATTAAATAAATTAAAAAAAAAAAAAAAAAAAAAGTCTATTGAATGCTTTGATAATAACTGCTATCGTTGTTGTTTGCCAGAAAGAGTGTTTAATATTATTTGATCAAATTGGAAAAGTAATCTCAGGTGATAACCAAATGTTAAGGTGTCATTCTGTGTAATTTGGTTACTCTCTGCTAATCCCCGCCATCATAACCTTGTAAGGTTCATATGGTAATTCTTAAAGATTCAAAATGTCTCAACATGGTGATAATCAGTCGGTCATGTCACAAGGGCAAGATACAGGAGAGTTAGAGGAGGAAAAAATAAGAAAATCCTCACGTGAAAGACGATTAACACCTAAAATGCAAGAACTGAAAGAGCAAGAGTTAATTCAAAATGAGAAGAAATTTAAAGTAACATATGAGAAATGGAAAAATAATGTAAGAAGTATTCGTATAAGGTTGAAGCAAGAGTGCTCTGAAGGCGACATGTATAACATGATGGATGGAGCTGAGAAGCTTGACTCCGAATTAAAGGAGCTGTATGATAGCATCCGACTCCAGACCGCACCAAGTCAAGAAATTCGGAGGAAAGTTGATGCATGCTCAGCTGTGACAGCAGACTTACTGCAATTGATGAGAGTACGCCTCACTGAGGGAGGAGGTGAGTTTGATGTTGAGGCCGAAAGGTCAAGGCTACGCATGCTACTTGATAATGAATATGCTAGGTCCATATATGGATCTGCAGCCTCCAGTGTTACTCCACGCAGCTGCCACCAGTCTGACCACCTCTCGGAGTCACCTAGCATTGCGGCTAAGAGGGCAGAAACAGCTGCTCAGTTGGCTGCAAAGAGAGCTGAAATCGATATGGAAGCTGCTATTGAAGCTCAACGTCAGCAGTTGAAAAAACTTGAAAATAAGAGAGACATTGATGTTATTCAGGCAAAACTAAATGTTTACATTGAAGAAGAGAGAAAAGGAAAGGATGGATCATGCAGTCCTGTACACAGCAAAGTCAATGATACAAGCCCACTCACTCACTCCATCCCAGGCCAAGAACAGCAAGCTGTAAAAGATGAGACATCTTTAGTCCAGGCATTACAAGAGTCATTAGCTCTCACTCGCCTTCCAACCCCAGAACCTGCCGTATTCTCAGGTGATCCTCTGAAGTTTACAGAGTGGAGCACAAGCTTTAAGGCTCTTATAGAAAGACGATGCTCTAACCCTGCAGACAGGCTGTTCTACCTGCAAAAGTACATAGCAGGGGAAGCCAAATCCTTTCTTGAGGGCAGCTTTTACAGAAAAGATGAAGAAGCCTATCAACAAGCATGGAGTAGGTTGAACGCCAGATATGGCCATCCCTTTGTAGTGCAACGGGCTTTTAGAGAAAAGCTAAATATGTGGTCAAGGATCGGTGGAAGAGAGTATGTCAAGCTGAGAGAATTTGGTGATTTTCTCCAAACATGTAGTAATGCCATGTCTCATATTAAGGGTCTACAGGTTCTAAACGACTGTGAGGAGAACCAGAAAATGCTGGTCAAGCTTCCTGAATGGGTGACATCCAGGTGGAACCGAATCGTCACAGAGCAGCTGGATCAAGGCCGTGACTATCCAAGCTTTCATGAGTTTGCTTCATTCGTTGCTAAAGAGGCACGTATTGCATGTAATCCAGTGTCATCCTTGTATGCTTTAAAGCACCCTGCAGAAACAACAGCAAGAGAGATGAAGCGCTCAAAGGCGAATACGTTTGCCACAAATGTGAAGGCCCCAGTTTCATCGAGCTCCACATCCAAACCAAAACTTGATGAAATCCAGTTGAAAGATACTGTAAAATCAAAGGAATGGAGCACACAACAAAACTCAAACACAAGCAAGTGTATTTGTTGTGGAGAAAATCACTCCATACATAGATGCAAGAAGCTAACTGAAATGTCTGCAGAAGAAAAGAAAAAATGCATACATGAAAATAAACTGTGTTTTGCATGCCTGAGAAAAGGTCACAATTCTAAAGACTGTAGAAACAGAGCCATGTGTGGAATATGCAGAAAGAGTCACCCAACTCCATTGCATGAAGATCGTTTCACAGCAGAATCAAAGCAAAGTGCAGTTGAAGAAAGTACATCCTCATTATCATGCTGTGTGAATGGAGGAGAAGGTGGGAGCACGTCAATGATTGTGCCAGTGTGGATTTCAGCACCTAACGCTCCTGATAATGAAACCCTAGCATACGCCCTACTAGACACACAAAGCAGTCACACATTTGTTGATCAAGAGGTGTGTGAAAGGCTACAGGCAGCAATGGAGCCGGTAAAACTGAAGCTCTCCACCATGATGGGGAAAGATTCAATTGTGAAGAGTCAAAGAGTATGTGATCTCAAAGTCAGAGGTCTCTCCTCAAACATTTCCATCAACTTACCTCTAGCCTACACGAGAGACTTCATTCCTCTTGACCGCACACATATCCCCACTTGTCAAACAGCCAACAAATGGAAACACCTTGTCAACATAGCCCAAGAAATACCCCCATTAATGGACTGTGGTGTTGGACTATTGATTGGCTATGACTGCTCCAGAGCGCTGATTCCAAGAAAAGTCATCACTGGGGGTGATTATGAGCCCTACGCCATTAAAACTGACCTTGGTTGGAGCATTGTGGGAAGTGCACCGCAGCGTGTGAATGCTAAGGAGGTGACTGGTCTTTGTCATCGGGTATCTGTCAGAGAGCTACCACCTATAACACCATCTTCTGTCATTAAGGCCCTTGAGTTTGATTTTGCAGACACCAAATCAGGCGACAAGAGCATATCTCAAGAGGATATTTGCTTCCTACAGATTTTAAAGGGAGGAATCCAGCAAAATAGGCATGGTCACCTTGAGATGCCTCTTCCCTTCAAGGTACGTCCTCACCTCCCAGACAATAAGAAGCTGGCTTTGACTCGGCTGAAGCACCTCAAAAGGAAGCTGGACAGAGATCCCAAGTTCAAAAACGACTATGTGAGGTTTATGGAAGGTGTTTTCAAGGACGAGGATGCAGAAAAGGTAGACACCCAACCAGAGCCTGGGAAAATCTGGTATATCCCACATCAAGGGGTTTACCACCCCAGGAAACCAGACAAGATTCGGGTGGTTTTCGACTGCTCCGCAAAGTACGAAGGCACCTCATTAAATGATCATCTGCTAACAGGACCCGATCTTACAAATGGTCTCACAGCTGTACTGTGCCGTTTCCGTAAACATTCTGTTGCAGTCATGTGCGATGTGGAAAAAATGTTCCACAGGTTTCATGTCAGCGAAGAAGATAGAGACTATTTGCGGTTTCTCTGGTGGGAAAACGGGGACACAAACTCAGAACCCACAGAATACCGTATGAAGGTGCACCTGTTCGGAGCTTCATCTTCCCCTGGCTGCGCCAATTATGGCATGAAACACCTTGCTAGTCAAAATGAGAAAGAGTGCCCCTCTGCAGCTAGCTTCATCAGGAAGCATATCTACGTCGATGATGGCCTCATAAGTGTAAAATCGGCTGGTGAGGCAATTCAGTTAGTTAAGGAAGCCCAAGCTGTGTGCACTAAAGGAAAGTTGCACCTTCACAAATTCCTTTCCAATAACCGAGAGGTTTTAGATTCCATTGACATTGCAGAACGCGCAGTGGAGGTGAAAAATGTTGATCTCAATCATGATGACTTACCAGTGCAAAGAGTGCTAGGTATAAGATGGAACATTGAAAGCGACAGTTTCTCCTTTAAGGTGACACTCGATGAGAAACCAGCGACACGAAGAGGGATTCTCTCAATTGTGGCCTCTTTATACGACCCTTTAGGGTTTCTGGCTCCATTCATCCTTGAAGGAAAAAGAGTGCTGCAGGAGATGTGTCAGAGAGGTACGGGGTGGGACGAACCCCTACCTATGGATCTGAAGCTAAGGTGGGAGACTTGGATGAAGGATTTGGAAAACCTTGAGAAGATCAAGATACTAAGATGCTTCATACCTGATGGCTTTGGTGAGGTCCAGAGAGTTGAACTGCATCATTTTTCTGATGCGAGCAGTCAAGGATATGGTCAGTGCTCTTACATCAGGTTGTTGAGCAAAGAGCGAGTGCACTGCTCCTTGGTCATGGGCAAAGCGAGAGTCGCACCAACCAAAATAGTCACCATACCGAGGTTGGAGCTAACTGCTGCAGTAACCTCAGCAGCAGTGAGCAACATGTTAAGGGAGGAGCTGGAGCTCAAAATCGATGAGGAATATTACTGGACAGATTCTCAAGTGGTTCTCGGCTACATCAACAATGAAGCACGAAGGTTTCATGTCTTTGTTGCGAACCGTGTCCAGAGAATTCGAGAAACCACTGACATAAGACAGTGGCACTACGTTGACACTAGAGAGAATCCCGCAGACCACGCCTCGAGAGGCCTCAAGGTGGCCGAACTCATCAACTCAAATTGGCTCTCGGGTCCTAAGTTTTTATGGGAGAGAGAAATAGCCATAAACCAGGCCACATCAGAGCTGCTGGTGGGAGATCCAGAGGTGAGGATTACACAGGTGCTGAAAACTGAAGCTGTAAGGCAGTTTGACATCCAAGAACACCTGTCAAGGTTCTCAAGATGGACCACAGCGGTAAATGTCATTGCTCGTATCCAGCGGTTGGCTAAGAGAATCAAGACCACAGAACCTTTAAATGTGGAAGAGAGAAGGCAAGCCACACTGACTCTTATTATGCTTGCACAACAAGATGCCTTCCAAGAGGAGCGGAACATGCTCAGCCAGAAAGCAGGAAAGCTGCCTTGCAACCACCAACTCTATCAGCTTGACCCGTTCCTCCAAGATGGTATAATGAGAGTGGGAGGAAGACTGAGAAAGGCATCTGTGCCTCTTGAGTTGAGGCACCCAGTAATCCTTCCTAAAGATGGCGCTGTCACAAACCTCATCATTACACATCATCATGATAAAATACAACATCAAGGTAGAGGACAAACTCTCAATGAACTAAGAGCCAATGGTTACTGGATAGTTGGTGGAAGCAAAGCTGTAGCCCAATACATCAGGCAGTGTGTACGGTGCAGGAAGGTGCGTGCACCGCCAGAG
Organism: Sparus aurata; assembly: GCF_900880675.1. Lineage (NCBI taxonomy): Eukaryota > Metazoa > Chordata > Actinopteri > Spariformes > Sparidae > Sparus > Sparus aurata. The sequence goes on from NC_044199.1 coordinate 18,983,057, forward strand.
GAACAACGGATGGCGGACTTACCGAGTGACCGTGTTGATCCCACACCACCGTTCACCTACTGTGGCATGGACTGCTTCGGTCCTTTTCACACCAAGCAAGGCCGTAAGGAACAAAAACGGTACGGCCTCCTCTTCACATGTCTTTGTTCCAGGGCAGTGCACATAGAGATGTTGGAGGATATGACGACCGATGCGTTCATCAATGCCTTACGATGCTTTGTTGCTATCCGTGGAACTGTAAGACACATTAGATCGGACCAAGGCACTAATTTCGCTGGAGCAAAAAATGAAATGGCAAAGGCTCTGAAAGAACTCAATAAGGATAGAGTGGCTACATACCTGGCAGATAATCAGTGTGACTTTCAGATGAATACACCGCACTCAAGTCACACTGGAGGCGTCTGGGAGCGCCAGATCAGGACAGTGAGAAGCGTACTGAGCACAGTCCTTGCCAACAGTGTTGGAAGGTTGGACGATACTTCCTTGAGGACGTTCCTTTATGAAGCTATGTCCATTGTAAACAACCGCCCTCTCACTGTCGATAACATCAGCGATCCCACAAGTTTGGAGCCACTCACGCCCAATCACTTGATTACAATGAAATCTTCTGTTCCACTCCCCCCACCAGGAAAGTTCATCAAGGAAGACCTGTACGCTAAAAAACGGTGGAGAAGGGTTCAATATCTGTCCGAGCAATTTTGGCACAGATGGAGGAAGGAATACCTTTCAAACATTGCTCTACGACAGCGGTGGCATGCGCCAAGGCGTAACGTGAATGTGGGCGATATTGTGATCATCAAAGAGGAGGACGTCCCTCGCAATGAATGGAAACTTGCTAAGGTTGTTGAAGCACGTGAGGATGACGATGGACTGGTACGAAAAGTGGCAGTGAAAGTTGGAGAACGAAAGTTAGGAAAAGGGGGTGAACGCCTCAACCAACCATCCATCGTTCAAAGACCAATTCAGAAGTTAGTGGTTCTGGTGAAGAGCAAAAAAGGAGAAGAAGATTAGTCATTGATTAAATGTCGCCTTTAAGCTAAAAGTGGTCATTATACTGAAGTTGATTCTTAATTTGGTATTCTGTATGTGCTGAGAGGTAAATTCTGTTGTTTATCTGTGATGTTGAATTTATTTGTTGTGGAAACCCACGATTCATTTTCAAATGTCAAAGTGTTAAAAGACACAACAGAGCAATGCTCAAAAATTACCATTAATTATTTAATGAAGAGTTTAAGTGGATTTCACATCTCCATTTGTGCTAATCAAAGGTAATTTTGGTGGGAGTGTAACTGTCTCAGAGACAGTTTGATTTATGTGTTTGTTGTGTATGTTTCTGTTATATGTACAAGATCATTTAAGCCGTGTCTAATAGATATACTTGAACACAAGTATCACAATATATATTGCAGAGCATTTTGGGAAATGTGAGGTCATGTGGTGAGGTCACTTTAGTGGCATTCTGGGTAGAAAGTGTGGCTGACGATGATAAAGAAGCCACTACAGAGTTGAGTTGTTCTACATGTGGTCCAAGAGGCGCACACGGTAATTTCCCTTATATGTTGAATGGACACTGGCTTATGAACTGTATGATTTGTATGTGATTTGTGAAACCTTTATGGTTTTATTGTGTTGTAGTTTTCACGGTGTTTGGGTGTCTGCGGAGACAGAGAGACGGAGAGAATAAACCCTGAAAGACATCTGTATGAATCGTGGCCATTATTTAACTGGACCGGTGTAGCTATAAACGCATTAATATTTCCAAACCAGTAATCAGATTTAACCCTGTAAGACCCAAATATAGAAAAACCTAAAAAAAAATTTTTTGACCCTTCAGATATTGTTGTAGGAGGCCTCTGATGCAGAAATGAAAGAGTTTTAAAAAAAAAAATGTTTATGTACGTTTTTAGAGAAATGTTGTAATATTGCAACGTTGGGCTTAGGTGGGAGCAGAATTTCTGTATGTGTACTCATGTTCTCTGAACAACAATTCAGAACAACTAAGGATTCATTTGCAGAGTTGATGGCTTACTTAGCCCCATAAAGGTATATAACATTAATGATAATCACACATTCATATTTTTATGAAGAATTATTTTTTTTTTTTTATTGAATAGCTTTTTCTAGTGACTTCTTCATTCCTTTTTTTCTTTTCATGGCTGACTTTCATTCATAGTGAAAGTCCCAAAAACAGTTCTTGTCCTCTGAAAAGCAAAGGTGAACATCACACTTGCTGCATTGCATGTTAGTGTATCCTTTAGTGCAGTGCTTCCTCTCCCTGTCTTCACTGGGAAATGCGCAACTAGGTCCTTGCGTACATCCAATGGGAGGTGTGCACTTCTCTTGGATGGTCTCTTCTGAGGAGTCAGAGGTCTTCCTGATGTCACTGTTGCTGGGCTCCCTTTGCCTGAAGATGGTCGTCCTCTCTTTGGAGTTTGGAGCGCCATGTTCACCAGGATGAGAGAGGATGCTGGCTGTGCCTGAAACTGTCTCCTGTTCATTGTCTCTTTGCTAGACATCTTGAGAGAGGATGATGGTGTGCCAGAAAATGTACATGTACCAGCGACGGGATTTGATGGGGGACCTCTATTTGGCTGTAAATGAGTCCAACAAATCCACAACTCCCTTGTACTTGTTGACACCAACAATGTAAGGCCTCTTAACTTCAGTGTAGGTTCGGCTGGCTTTGTCCCAGCGTTGAATCTTCTGCACAGGTTCAGGTCCAGCAAAGGATAACACAAGTGTGATGGCCCTGTTGTCAGACCATTTGACAGCACAGATGTTGTGATTCCCCTCAACTGTGACGTCATCGCTTCCTCTCCCCTTTTTCTTCAAGCACTTCTCGTCTTCAAGGTCACAGTTGGGCAGGCGCACCTGCCTGGCTGTTCCCAAGTAGTGAATTCCCCAATGTTTTCCAGGCAGACAATACTGTCTGCTTATTGTAAGTTGCTTTGGACAAAAGCATCTGCTAAATGCCCTAAATGTAAATGTAAATGGCTCAGCCTATGGTCTCTACTTATCATGCTAAAAGAAATGTGCATCCCAATCACCAGCCATTAAGTCACACAATACTGCCTTGACATGACAATACTGCTTGTAATGCTCTCTAATTATCATACTAAAAGGAAAACATGCATACCCCCACTTACATCCACATTCAGGAAAATGTTTATCTTTCTTAGAACTGAATTGTCTGTTTATATCCACTTTGTGAACAAAGTTGTGGAATTTTAGGTCAGTTTGATCAAATTAACTACATTTTTTAGAGATAAAACTTTTAAATCAGTCAAATTTGACTAGAACACAACACAAGGGTAGTATGTATACTGTCCATGTATAAAAAAAACACTCTGTTTCAGGCAGTGGTGTAGTGGAGAGAATACAACCTGTTTGTTCCCACTGCAACAGGCCTGCTATTTTGACTACCACACTCACCCAACGTTGTAATATTACAACAATTATATAACAAGCTCTAAATGAAATATGATGAATCTGTTCTACAAAAACTACATATGTACATGTTCTAGACATTGTAATAACAACAAAAAAAAATATAAAAGACATTTTACTTACTTGAATCTGATGAATTTAGTCCAATGAAACAAAGCAATGTTGTCCGAAGGAAACCATGAGAGGTTGTGTGAGTTCATGGCCATGAGGCTGGACTTAAAAACAAATGTACTATCCAATAGCATCGTGAGACTGAACAATAGGACCCAATGACTATGTAAATGTGGTAAAAAAACAAGATAAAATATAACAGATTGTTTTTTAGGGTGGCTAAAGGTAACGTTGTAATATTACAACAGTGGGTCTTAGAGGGTTAAGTACTTATTCAAGTCACTTTGCCTTACTATTATTTTTGTCACTTTCCTTCGAAAAAAAAAATATTTTGGCTTTCTTCTTGCGTCTCGGTGAGTGACGTCATGTATGCGAAAAGTCACGTTTTCAGCACGAGGACAACTCACGTGTAACCTAGCTGCGAGACAAACACTAACATTGTGTTAGCAGTACCTCCGCTGGTGCTAACCACTGGAGCCGAAGGAGACCTCTCTGTCACATTAACGCCATGTCGCTGCTTCAGGTGAGAGCTTAGATTGGTTGTGCTCCCTGTGTGTTTAATCGCGGCACGGCACATTTTACAGATGGCATTTCTCAAGCTGACCATCTCTTTATAAAAGCCGAAGTGTCCACAAACACCAGACTTGTGAGTGACCGTCGAGTGTATCTCTTCTTCATCCATGCTTACTTTGTCTCTGATCGGCTCAGATTTCCAGCCTGCTGTTTGGTGCTCTGCTGACCCCACCTCCAACTCACGTGAGACGAAACTCTGGCTGAATTGGCCGATCGTGGCCGTGGTGATGAGAACGGAAACAAGCACTTGGTCCTACTTCTAAATTAGTTTATTTTAAGTATAGATACGAGTCGGATTTTATCGATGCAGAGATTTTATACACGATACATCTCGAGTTCATCCGGATTTTTTAACCGATGCACACTTCTGTCATCGATGCAACCACATCGTAAATGTTCATACGAATCGGTGAATCTCACCATCCCTAATACAAGATCAGCTTTTCTTCTGAAAAAACCCAACTGATGGAATTATGTTCAGGTAAATGGGCTTAATGCCAATTCCCTTTCAATTCCCACAAACAAGCTGCTGAACTGCCTGTCTATCACAGAGTTCTTCACTTAGTGCATTTATTTTTGATGTGGTAATTGCAAAAGCAAATAGCATTAAGCATAGACAAGCACGACCCATCACTTACTTTGAAGTGGATCATTGTGGGGGGAGCTTACCTTTAAGCCCTGAGAGAAAGAGGATATTGTTTTCAGGGATTAGCACAGGCACAGCTGAGAAAGGAGAACATTTCAAAATGCCTCTAAGTGACTGTGGATGAGATCAAAGACAATTCTCGTGTGAATATACCAGCATCTGTTAGAAAATTGGCATAACCTCTAAATGCACTTTCTTTGTCAAGTCTGGCATTGTCTCCCATTGGCACTCGAGTGGTTCTTGAGCATCATTACTCACAAACATAACACACCTTTAATTAATTACCCTATGAATAAATGACCATAATGATGGCAATTAAGATTTGCATGCAGCCTCCCACAAATGGGTGTACTGAATTGTTGAATAAGAGTTTCATGTGCAAAACAAGGTGAACTGGGCTAACATAGCTGCATTACTTTCAAACTTTGACAGTGCCTGTGAGATGCATGTACAGGCCTTTATTTTGTATTTCATAATGGATAAAGAGCACAACTGATTACAATGAACTTTTTTTTTTAAAAGTAGAAATCATTCTCTTCCATGGATGATAAGACAATTCTTGATACCATTAGTTAGGCAGACAACAGCACATCATCTGCTCTGCTGAGAAGGTGATCCATGACCTATACCCTTCCAGAAACCTGAGGAGTGTTTGAGACACTCTCCTCAGTCCATCAGGACTAAGATGTCACACCACAAATGTGCGCTTTACATTACACATCACAGGGCTATGCCATCTGACTCAAATTGCTTCATTAATGCACATCTCTTTTTTAATTACATCTTCTTGGGTAAAATATCTAACACATTTCAAATATTTGTATACTGCATACTGTAAACCTTTTGCATATTCTCTGCTGATTAGTTTCACATTCCAGACAAAACAGCATAGCTCTGTCATTTTTCTCTCATATTGTAGGTCTTATTTTTTATATTGTTCAGAATTAATTGTCATTTTCTATCATGTTATATTCCAGCTTCTCGTCTTCTTGAAATGTCTTTTGCCATACATGTTCAGTGGGGTTGAGATCAGGTGACTGTGGAGGAAAGTCCATGACAGTCAGGACTCCTTTTTTTGGTGTTCAGGAAGTTCTTGTATCCAACATGTGACCAGACCATCAAAAATCATCTATACATGAACCGCCCTGAACATTTATGGGGCATTTGAAGACTGAGAAAGCCAAGCATTCTGTGACACAACAACATGAGTCACCATGTTTTGCAACTTGTGGAGTCCATGTCTGCTTGAGTACATGCAGTCATTATAGCAAAAGTGAGGCATACCAAATACTAAGATATTCTGACATTCGGATTTAACTTTTCACCTTTAAGTTGTTATTATTTTTTATTAGGAGAAAATAATATTACAGTTGAAACAAATGCAAAATAAAAGCTTTTGAGAAGTGGTCACAGAATATTTTCTGTTGTTGCCCTAGTTCTTAGCTTGTATACGTGTAAGTACATTGAGAGCACTGAAAAACTGGAAGACCTTTTCATGGATGGATGGATAGATAGATAGATAATGTATGAATGTATGTATGTATCACATGCTTGGCCTATAAGGCTGATGCTGATTCTGATAAGGCTGCTGTTTATATTTTCACCATCTCTTCTTCTGCTTCTTCTTTTTTTTCTGCTGGTATCAGGCAGCAGGTGCTAGTTGCGAAACTGTGTCAACCATTCTAAAACCCCAGAAAGTATCCAGATTTTTGGTTTTCATTAAAGCCCTAGCAGTGGCTGGCCAGTATGTGTAATATATCCCACACACAGATGGGGTGGCTAGCGGGGAAGCTCAGAACACCATGACATGTTCTTAACAACAGCCTATATTTGCCTCCACTCCTGCTAATCAATGTCCTCCCTCAGAGGTTTCCATCACTGTGGATGAATCTGCCAAGTCAAAGGTGACGGGGAAAGGCAAGGAGTCGCTCTATGCCCGCTTCTAACACGCCTGCAATTTCCCCTCTTCATCTGGTTGTCCTCCAGCCTCCCATTTTGTGGCCAAATGGAGAGTGAAGTGCGCACTACCATCTGTGCAAGGGGGATAGAGGGGAGCTAATAGTTCCACACAAGGGATCAAAATCTCATCACTCTTAACCCTGTGAGGAATGCCAAGTTGTAAACAACCTTCTCTGTTGGACAAAACATTTACTCCTAATGTGTTGCTGGCAAGTTAAGAGGAATGAGGGGAAAGGATGGACACACAGCCCTGTCCCGCTCCAGTAAATCGCGTGAAGAACCAAAAATCATTCTGAAAAAGTTCCAGATGTAGTATGCACTTATTGAAGTGGCCTTGTGCATAAAGCAGAAAAATTGAACGACAAGATCTTCAAAAGCCTTCATCAGTCTCTAGTTGCCATTAGATGCTCTTGTTTCAGCCCAAGTATTTACCAGTGTTTGTGCAGGTGTTTGGTGTCACAGTTTGTCACTTTTATAGTGGTGACGCAGCATGTGTTCATTCTACCACAGCTCTACTTGTGGTGGTATGAAGATTTTTGTCAAGTTCAACCAACCACTGCAGCAAACCTCAGAAAAGCTTTCGAGAGCCAATTTCTTATTTCATACACAGAGTTCGTCATCAGTATTTAAAGTATTACTTGAACATTATCTTGGCCATAATTACAATATTATTGAAATATCTATAGAAATTTGAAGAAAAATACTATCAGTTATATCAATCTTTGTTTGTTGTGTGATTTGTCTCATTTCTGTCAGTTGAAAACACAAAAGGTTTGAGTGTATGGTGGTGGTATTTACCTTGTTGTGGTTATTGTTAATCAGGAGTTCCTGCAGACTAGTTAGTAACTAGCTAGCTAATGTAACGGGCACACAGAGACAGGACCCAAAACGCAGGACGCAGATCTCAGAGAAGGGTTTTTAATCAAAGGAGTTCGGTACACAGGTGATCAGTCCAGACAGGCAAACAATCTCCAAGAGGGTCAGGCAGAAGCAGAGTCGGAGATAACAGGCAAAAGTCCAAAAAACCAGAAAGATACACTAGAAGCTCAGGGAACAAAAGGCTGGAACGCTAGACAAACTAAGACGAACTGGCACCGGAGGTGGGGGAGACAGGCTACTTGAGCACACAGGAGGTGAGACAAAGAGACACAGGTGAAGCACATCAGGGCTGGGCAGGTAATTACACAGGAGGGAAGGACACAAGGACGGGAGGTGATGGACCTGGAACAGAGACAACACGGTGAGAACCAACATAAAATACAGGAAGCACAGGAGAGAAACTGACAAAATAAAAGGGGAACACTTAGCTGGGCGACGTGACAGCTAACAGTTTCTGCTGCATCTTCTCCCGCGTTTATTTTATTTTATTATGGCAGAGAGTGTTAGGGTGCATTACCCTCACCTGCAATGACAAAGCAAGAACAGAACTGATTAAGAGGGGTTGGATTGTTTTTTACGGTATTGTCATAAATGTATCATAAACACAACATCAATATTTAATTTCCTTAAATATCACAGTTATTGTCAATGCCGTTATATGAGACAGCTCTAATTTGAAGGTTCCTTTTCATTTTCTTTAAAGCAGCATTGCGTAGAAATGGACATTTTGTCTGATTTGATGCGATTTGGTGCCCCTCATAGTTTCTGAGTGAGGTAAAGAAATTCCAGGTCTAAATTTCTCAGATATAATGTAGGTATTTATTTCATAGAAACAAAGATATGAAAGATTTTTGGGTAATTTATTATGAAGATGTATTGTGGTATGAAAGTACAAAGAAATAACTCCAGGTTTGAGATTACATTTTGTTGTTAAAATGAAATCATATGAAATGATGATTGAGTATGAGCATTGTAGAGGCAGGTATATGACTCAAGGTTAATCACATGTATTTCATTTTTGAGATTTACTCAAATGGTTGTCTTGTGGAGAAGCATTAATCACAAAGTAGGGCTCATATTAAGGCTTAACACAATGTCCTTGTCAGGCAGTATGCACCATGAATATTAATTGAACTGAATTACCTCGCAGGTTCCAGTGCAACATCAGATTAATCATTTAACAATTGCATAACAATATAATATAGTACGATATTAATAAAGAAAGGGGTGTGCCAAGATGGCAAGAAGTGAGCACACACTCCCTGCCAAGCTCTAAAGACTAAAGTTTTTAAAATGGGATAGAATTTTTTATGCATCTATCCCATCTTACAGATCCATTCCAAATTTGATGGGTTCTTTCCTCACTTTTCATCATTGTTATACCGTGATGAGTTTTGTTTGTTGTTAACACCTAGAGTACATTACGTCTGACAAATTGTTACAGACCTGGGATTTGTATTTACAACAGTAGTGTTGCACTCAGAAACTGTGGCAGGGCGCAAAATCGCAAGGAATGCCAATTTCTACATAATGTTGCTTTAAATGTTACTACATTAACTCACCAACATTTGAACCCGAGTTATGCTGATATCTTTTAATTGCCAATGGTAGGCTGTTTAGCAAAAAAGACGACAAACTCCAATCATCCCATGCTACTTATTTTTTTGTTTGTGTACATGACTTATTTATCTTTAAACAAATTAACTCCATGTTTTATAACTAATAAAGTAAAGGGCATCTGAAATAATAAAAAATACCAGTGATTTAATACATTTTAAGATTCAAATGGACACATATTGGATTTGACTTACTTAATATGTGAGCTGTTCCTTACTATTTCTTGTCTCAGAGCAGTCCCCTCCATTCTTGTATGGAATAAACAAACAACATGTTAGGTGTTAATTATAGGGCAATTTCACTGCTAGAACTTTCCCCTTGGACCAAAACGGTTTGATGGGTTACTAAATCTTTAAAGCCTATTAAGGAGAGTAACAGACCTTTATTTTCTGATAGCTACATGAGCTATGTTCTAAACCAGAAATAAATAACCATTAAACACACCGCAGGACGTCAGCTGTGACAGGAGCTCTGGGGTTTTCATTCACCTTTTTCAACCGTTGCATGTCTAACTCAAACATCTGAGTCATGCATGAAGTACTTGTATTGTTGTCATGCAAAACAACTGTTTTTCAAATGCCACTGTTATCGTTTTAACCGCCAGTTGGTCTCATCAGCCTAATGTTAATTGCTCTTCAGATGCAGTGGAACCCAAAACAGAGAATGCTCAAAAGGGACTGTCAGTTTCTAGAGTCGTTCCTGAGATTAGTCTCACTTATCGTTCATACAGGGCCAACTCTAGCCATTTTGGTCACCTAGGCGAGAATAGGATTTCGGGGCGGACCTCCAGCATGTGGCGCTCTAGGTGACAGCCTATGCGAGGATCTTGCCCTGGTTCCATAGTTCCCAGAAGGGCTGCACAAAAAATCGTTAAAAAATCGCGATCTCGATTCACACATACACGTGATCTCATTTCTACACACAGCGATTCTGAAGCATTTTATATCTCGAGCTGAATCACAAACAAAAGTTCCTATTTTCTTCCCGGATTTTTTGAAGCGCCCCCAAACGCAGCACTGCCGCTGCCTCCTCCCTCAACCTGTGGTAAAGCGTCTTCACAACACGTTATTCAGTGGAGGAAGCCCACCTGCAGTTGAGTGTTTGGAAGGAGTGAGCGAGAAGCCGTTGTTAGACAGGGCAGCAAGCCGCCAATCTGCCCGTCCTTTTGGCGGCTAGGTCCGCGGTTTTACCCTCCAAGGCGGCAAATCGGTGGACCAAAACAGACCCCTGATTTGCCGCCTCGGAGGGTACACTTATTTCCGCCTCGCCTGCTAGATGTGCAACTGGACAGCCACTGAGATCCGGGAGATGCTAGCGTCTCCTGGATCTCTAGCTGTAGGGTTGTGTTAGCTTGTTGTTGTAGCCACAAGCTAGGAACGGTCGCTACTTTCAAACTAAAAGCCCCCCGCTAAGAACCCAGTTCTAAACTCCAATGGGGTGCAATGTAAAGCTCTTATTTTGAAGACAAATTCGTTGTTAACTGTTCACAGCCCAACTTCGGGCTTCACGTCACATCACATGTTTATGCCTACCTCTGAGGTGGCTTTTGGAAAAGGAGGATATATTATGCCTCCGTTTTAGAAAGCCGATCACAGCAGCTATCACATATCACCTAGCCAGAGATACGGCCCCAATAAACACTGTACAACACGAGGTATTAAAGGATGCGCTCTCATCTTGGAGACTAATTTTTTTTTTTACTTTTGTAAAAATCATTTCTCATCCAATGATAGAACTTGAACAAAACAAAAAAAAACATTGCTTTGGCAGAGGCATAGAAGTATGCCTCTGCCATACTATGATGTTTTTTTTGTTTTGTTCAAGTTTATCAGTGCAATAAACATTTTGTGAAAAAAATCGTGCCAGAAAATCGTGATCTCAATTCTAAGCAAAAAAATCGTGATTCACATTTTTTCCAGAATCGTGCAGCCCTAGTTCCCAGTATGTTTTGCTCAAAAGGGTGAGTGAGCTTTAGAGGTGCCGGTGGGTGGATTTTGTTAACTTTTGGTAACAGGCAGGCTAGCTGTTTTCCCGTGCTTCTGCTCTTAATGCTAAGCTAAGCTTAAAGCCCCTGTATGGAGTTTTTAACTGGATATGCAAAAGTCTCTGGTTTCTGCTGATGTGTCTCTGTTACCGACAACAGCAAATAAGCCCATCAGTGTGAAGATACGCTTTTTCTAAGTAGTCTAATTCTATACCTCTGAAAGGCCTTGGTCGGGTCGGACCACTGACGAAACGATTTACGGCAGTCAGACCGGAACTGACGACACTCAGCATATCTGTTTTGTTGCTATGCTAGCCAGTGCTAACCAAGCTAAAACTTTTGTCATGGCTGATAATGAGACAAAGAAAAGAAAAATAATTCGAACCGAAGACCAACGAAAGGCCGAGAGGGAATCCGATCGAGCTAGGGCTAAACACGGATAAACATTGGCGATTCCTTTGAGAGATGGAGAGAAATGCGAGGCTTGAAGGGATTCAAGTCGGATCCAGAATTTGCCCGATTCCTCCTAGACAGGTTTGTAATTTTTTTTTCGTTTATGAAATGTATTGCAGGACGTAGTTTACAGCAATACATGAATTTATATTGTTACAATAAAGCTGGCTAACATTACCACTAGATTAGCTCTTGATACTACACTTGTAAAAACGACAACAAACGTCTTAGATCATGCATCCATTTCAGCTGTGTGTATCAGCCCAGCCGACCTGCAACGATGCATCGGTAATATCCTCTGTCATTAGAAATGATTCAGTTTCTTACTTAGAACAAAACATCCATCACAATCACTGTGACTTTGCTGTAACGCTAGCTCTGTAGCACCGTGGGTAATATTTATAGCTGGGAAATTGCAGTGCAACAGCAGCATTACACACAGTGACAATAGTGCAGTCTTTGCATGTTTAGCCTATGTCACAGACATCACGGTAATACAGTTAGCTTACAACGTAAGGTATTATGTTGGCAATGCTACTGCAGTTTTTTCCAATGCTGGGTTATTGCACTGACAATAAAATATTACTAAGGTAAGTTGACAACTAAACTAAACAGTTCTACTACCGAGTTATCTAAACTGTTGGTTTTAGGCTTACTGAACTTAGATGTATGTCTGTGTAAATTCTCATTTGTCCAGGTCAAGGCATGATTCAATTACTTAGAGAGAACTTGGATACAAGTTTTAACATTACTTTGTTTCACCGGCGGCATATTATATTACATAGAAATACAAATAGACACATTACCTCATCCATATGCACGCTGTAGATAGCTGCCAAAAAAAAAAAAGTTTTCAAAGCGAGTCCCGTCTTCCGACGTTTCCAAAACAAATCTACACGCGCCGGCCAGACAAACGTCTTCACGACAGTGGGCGCTAGGGCTCATGGGAAATGCGGTCTTCATTCCGTCAAAACACCACCGCTTTCGTCCACCGGGGCCGCCAAAATCAACACTAAATGAAAAGTCTGTACAGGGGCTTTAATGGCTGTTGCCTCTAGCTTCATTTTTAACAGATATATTTGAGAGTGGTGCTGATCTTCTCATCTTACTCTCTGCTAGAAAGAGAATCAAAATATGCCTCTATAAAAGTGCTTTCATTGCCTGAAGTGAAACATATGAAGTAAGTGCACTGTTTGTGCACCCTCCATTCAGCCCTGCCACTTTTATACTTCTTCTGTGCAGTGCAAACATTTTTTGACTCTTAACATGATCAAGGCAGCAGTTACTTGTTCCCCAAAATGTAAGGCTATTAATGAATAAATTAGTAATAAGTAAACGTTAGTTCAAGCAGACCAGATTGCAATTCAATTAGTGAAGCAACTGTGTGAAATATAGACAACTGTTTATTACAACAGATGATATGAGAAAATTAAGTCATGAAAGAAGGTCTTCAGTTGTTAGACTCTTGTGATCGAGTTGCATCTACCCTGAGCTGCAGACAGATGAAACCTCCCACGCAGTCCAGACGCTGGTGGTGATGGCTAATGATGCATCTAAAGCTGATAAACTGATGAAATGATGATGCTGGCGAATCTG